>NC_092858.1:168295556-168360794 GCF_032062135.1 Pyxicephalus adspersus
AAATAAAAATAAAATTACACAAGTTATCAACAGCATCAATATTATACAATAAAACATGTATAAATATAATGCACACATATTAGGAGAATAAAATACATAAAAAAAAAAAGAAATGTAAAGATTTAGTTCCAGTCATTTTTTTAGGTTTGTATAGGTCGGTGAACAAAGCATATCAAACCCTAAAACAAAAACATAATATATATTAGTTTACCAGTGTTTACGAAGAACTAAAGTTAAAAACTGTGAACAGGCAGGTTCTTTGTTGCAGAAGTGGTGATATCTCGTCTGTGATAAAACAAACTTACCTTATTTTTTTTTTACCTAAATCTTACTTCTCCTCGCTTCCTCGCCAGTAACAGTATCTTAACCAAGACCTCTTCGGTTCAGGAACTTCTGTCACCTTAATTGGCTGGGCCAAAATTACATACTGTATCTCCTGTATATGAGCATGGGAGATAATTGGTTCCCAGCAGCCAGATTCGCCAAGATTGTACAATGAGCTCTGCATAGGCAACTTAGCAAACATTATAAAAAATATTGCAAACAGGCAACTGAATTGTAGGCTCAACTTTGCTCCTTACTGATCTCATTCAACTTAATGGATGCATTTAGGAACCACTTTGTGCATTTGGTTGCAAGCGGTGCAGTTGAGTTGAATTGTGACTGGAGTTGTTGATTGTAACTTTAAGCAGAGAGCTTCTTCAATTGACCTAATTGCAATCGTCTTAAACCACCAAGTGGCCACGGTTGCTGCTGGAGAAGAGAAATGGTCCACAATTCATCTTTATTCATTAGCTTGCTGTAGACATTGAACACAGCAAACCAACCACCTCAACTACAACCAGGTTGCATGCGGTAGCAGTTGAACAGCAGTTGAAACAACAACTGCAGGATTAACCCGCTTAATATTAAGGAGGGGAGACTGAGAGTTACTAACAGCATTGGTTTTTCAACGGCAAATCTGAAAGACACCTGAATGGCTTGATAGTTCTAGTTTTCCACCGTTCTTGTATGTTCAGGACACCCTAAAGATAAACTCTAGGCAAACATCTAAATACACTGACAAAATGCATACAATCATGTGAAATTGTAAAATATATAAACTGAAGCAGTTCTTTTATTTAAAAGTAATATACCTGAAGAAAACACTCATACAATTACCATGGTATCTGCATTCTCATAATCTATAATAATGAAAATGCAATTAATGAAAATAGAAACATCCTTTTTGTATGCTGGTGTAACCTATTTAAACTAAACTTTAGATACAGAATGTTTTTTTTTTTATATATCATTATAATTACTGTGTTTTCCCCATGCAAACCAAGTTATGTTAATCTGTAACACAAAAGGCACACACAGGAAAGGGTTCATATACACCTTTATCATCGGTGCTTGATGCTTGTAATAGATGTTCATTCTGAATGGGCCTTTAAAGGAAAGTAGCAGTAGTAGTAGTAGAAACGTATTCATAACCTGTTTCTGTGCATTGGCAGCCAATTCCACTGCCTAAATTAGGCTGTTAAATTGAGACACAATACATGCTCCAGCTTGTGTGTTAATTAAATGTACAGGAAAGGCTGTGCAGAGTTTCCAAGTCTGTACACCAGCTGTGCTGATTATCAGGGACTCCAACTATCCTTGTGCTGAGCTCCTGGGTCTGTACACCTGCAGTGCCCATTATAAAGGGCCCCTACCAACCCTATGCTAAGCTTCCAGGTCTGTATACCCCCTGTGCCCATTATGAGAGGTTCTCAATACTCCTGTGCCCAGATCTGCTCTGCTATTGTTAGGGGCTCCCACTATCCTTGTGTTGAGTTCTTGGACCTGCACACCAGTTGTGCCCATGATAAGAGGTTCTGATTTTATCTAGGGTGAACAGAAACAAAGTAAAAAAGGGTAGGCAGAGCACCCACAACTACTAGGTGGAAAGGAACAGTCAAAAATTGGAGAGGAGAGATACTTGGCTGATTCACCAAGCAATATCAGAAGCTCGCTCGCGCATTGGTATTTGCAATCCAAAATCCAGATGAAGCAAAACATGTATGTATGCATGTAGATGTGTGTACATATACATAAAAAAGAGAAATTATAGGAAGAAATATTCAAAGAGGGTTTTTTGGAACATATTGCTTCACATCAAAAAGATTGCCTTTTTGTTACTATGATTTCTGATGTCATGGGCTTGGTTACAAGCAACATTCATGAATGATATTGCTTCTGGTTAAAAGAAGGAATCCACATTTATGTGCTTCCACTACCAAGCTGAGGGGAGTAAGTAAATATATATAGTGAGCCAAGATTGAAAATACCATTCAAACCTGCAGAAACACTCTGAAGGGATGGGAAAGCAAGAAAATGTTTGGCACAAAGTGGATTTGGCCTTGGAGGTTTGATAGTACTAGTATATTTGTTTTGTGTAAACACCTAAATAATGCATACACTCCAGTATTTATGAGCATTAAGTTAAGCAACAACACAACATCTGTTCATTTCTAAGAGTGCCTGAGCCTGCTTGTGAGCTTGGCAATCAATGTGCTTTGATGTTGTGCTTGGCAACCTGGACCTCCTTCCATCACCATCAGGTGTGTTAGAATGAGTATGCAACTCAGCTGGACAACTAATTCACAACCAGTTTGGACAGCAAGTGGAAGTGTGTTTGTATACAATAGTGCTAAGATCAGGCAGCACAGCACAATGACAACAAACCTATAACACTACCACTAATGATCAGAGGAGTTTTGTGGTGGCACATCAACACGAGTGCAAATGTCAGACTATTAAAAAAAAAAAAGAAATAAAAACCATGACAGTTTATTCAGAAAAAGACTACATACATAATACATTTAAATACCAATATGTGACAATGGGCCAAAGGTAACGAGGGGGGTCAAGTAGCATTTTGGAGTGGCAACCATGCAGATATTTGTAATCAATACTTGTGGAAAAAATGACAAAACATTGCTGAAGAATTGCTAAACTACAGAAACTGGTATTACAAACCAGGCACAAAAACATTGCAGCAACAGATGAAGCTAACCATGAGGATTACAAAAAATCACATCAATGCATACCATCCAACCAAACTTACTCAATCAACACACACACACACACACACGTCCAGTTAAAATAGTACTAATTAAAATGCATATGTATTTCTAAACATTTAAATGTATTTTGACATACACACACAAGTGAAATCACTAAATGTTCCCTAATACATGTATTATACCATGTTTGCCTGTCATCAGTCACTAAAATATTTGATTTCTCTAAAGTCAAGCTAGAATGAAATTTTAATCAGGTCACAAATGTTGTTCACATATTTTTTTACACTCATACTGTGTGATGACATATTTGAAAGTGCTACTTAGTATATATCCAGCTTGATAGAAATTAGTTTGCAGTGTTGCAACCAAAAGAAAAAGAAAAATCAAAACAAGTGCAACAAATATAACTATAAATGAAGCAAGTTTGTGATTGAGTAGAATGTAACATAAAAAAGTAGCACTTACACAAAAACCATCAAGCATTAAAGATTCAAACTGACCTGTAAAATGGACTGGAGATGCGCACAGAACAGGGTGCAGGTGTGCGCTAATCAATTGCTATCACCTCACCATTGAGCTTAACATCTCCTCCCGAATCCCGTATTCGAGATCCTTGCTCATTTTTGCAGGAAATCGGCAGGTGAGTTCACTAGAACTCTGGCCCGACTCGCGGTAATAGAGTTTGCTGAGCGGCGCGTTCGTATGCGCATTCCATTGACAAATCAGGCCATTGAGTGAACTTGGGTAAAAGTCAAGTTATGGCTGGTACATTACCTAATCCTCCCCAAAAATATTTTTTTTGGTGTCACAAGGCATGAAACAAGAGCCACATTCTAAATGAAATACTTTGCTCTGCTTGGTATGGCTATTTTTTCGTGCTAATGCAATTAATGAACTTTGGCAAAGAACAAAGGAGCAGATTGTTAAAAAATGCAGCCTGCACGGGTCCCCTCTGATTATCTTTGGTTCGTGTCCTGAATGGCATCGACCTCATTTTCATGCTGATCATTCCCAAGAAAGATTGCTGTGAACAATGGTGCACCAGTCAACCCTTACAGCCATTATACAATTAGAAAACCTCTGAGATAGCTTTACACATATGTCAATGATTTGAAAGTAAGCTGGGTCAGAGCCGAGACATGATGACTGTTACCCTTTTCCAGCATTTATTCATCACCTGCACTGAGTTTAATTACAGACCAATTGCTTTTATGCTGTTTATGAGTTCAGCCCTGGAAACTGCCAACGGCAGTCTAGAGATGTTTATGATGTTTCCTCCCTTTATGTCATGTATGGCCTTCCACGCACAACATTAAAGGATCATTTAGATAGTTGTGTTGCAATAAAAAGCACATTTACTATGAGTTATTGCAAAACCCAACAGACTGCTACTAACGCCCAATATGGCTGTTATAATACCCTGTGTTGAAAAAAAAAAATGTAGGTCCAATTGTAGTGTGTTTACATGCATTCACTAAAGGACCACAATGGTGCTGATGGTCACCTGCTGCCAACCAATTCTTATTTCTTTTCTACATTTGGCAGTTGGCCTTAAATTTGGCAGGGCAAGGGGAGTATGTATTACCAGAAGTACATGGATTTTCACAAGGACTGTGTACAACAGCGGAGAAAAAGGGGTCACTTCTATACAGCTAGGCTATATAGGTTATATAGTAGTGTTGGTTAAATATCTCACTATTCGATCGAATAGGCCAATTTTGTTTGGGTGATCGAATGTCGAATGCGATCACCATTAAAGTCAATGGGGGAAAATTTGGGTTATTTTGCAGGACTCTGTAGAGCTTCTACAGCTTCCAAAAAATGTTTAAAAGATACATAATAATACATAATCCTATTTTGTACCCCTGTACTTATTCCCCATGGTTGGATATCTGGGAATCACCTTGTTAAAAGGGGCTTCCAGATCCCAAATAAGACAGTGACTTATTTGGGATCCGGAAGCCCCCCTTTAACAAGGTGACTCCTAGATGTCCAACCATGGGGAATAAGTACAGGGGTACATAATAGTGATGTACACAATTGATATTTCATTGCTTCTCATTACCTAATCTGTCCAGTTGTATACAGTTATCATACCCATATCACAGAAAGTTTATAATATCCTTGATAAGCTCGGACAAACCACCATGTCACCCTGATTTACATGCCGGGTGAGTGACTTTTTTTAAGCTTTGGTTTCCCACCACAATCTCATTGGAGTGAACCTTTGTTTAGTGTCCCCAATCCTCTGTAATAGAAGATCTTTATAATCATTTACTATGAAATTGTTACTATGTATGACTGGAAGTTTATTGATAGTGAAAATGTATTCCACGAGTTTATACATAAATCTCAGGTACAGAGAACTGTCACCTAGTCCAAGAATAATGGTATCAAGAGAACAAGCTTAGGGAACAAAAAGAAGACACTGTTTCTATTCCATCGGCTAGAAACATCTGGAGCTTGGAGTGAACCTGTCAGTCATTACTGACTTTAAATAATGTGTGATGTCCTGTATGGTCAATTTTATTCTGCGTTCATAATACATATATCCCAACTTTTTTGGTGCAACTCTCCCAAATGGATGACACTGAACATACCCCATCTTGATCCTATTGTCTACTGTTTTTATACTATGAATAAGTTAATAAATTTACTCCTAAAAGAGATACCAAATATCTCAACCCTTAAAATTGCATGGGACTACAAAGTGGTGAAAAATCGATGCTGGAAACCTATAGTTTTTACCAAAGTGAGGAAGGAACTTTTTAGAATTTTATTCAGCTTGTCAATGTTTTCTGTTTCATTGTTGCAGATTTAACCTCACACTTATTTAATAAAAGTTTATCCCAAGAACAGTTTAGTATATAGATATTATTCAATTTTATTTTGGTGTTGCTTGGGTGGACTTTAATGTGTCATTTGGAAAGAAATCTGCAATTCCTGCATCCCCCTGCATTTCCCCAATCCATTCTGTGTATATGTGCTTACCCCATCTCTCTTGCTGCTTCTTTAATATTCCCCCATCAGTTACATCAATATTCCTCCACTATTCACCAAGGGGGCAACAGCCTTAATCAACTACTAAAATGGTCAATTACAAAGTGACACACTGCAGAACAAGGCATTGTAAGTCAGTAATAGCGAAATGATCAGCTGCAGAAAGCCTATACACAATACAAATGACTTTTTGATCAGCGCTCCAATAGATGGGGTCCTCTTTAATGCCAGTGACAACCTACATTATATATGTCATTTCTAATTTTACCCGGAACTTTTACTATTCATTTTTTCATTGTTGCGCACAGTACTTGTTAGGTGTACCTTACAAAACAGTGATTGCCAACTGGTGGTCCACGAGAAAATTTTGGTGGTCCGCAGCTCTGGCCTGTGGCACCCCTAAGCGGGGTCAGGAGAAGCACCAGCCAGAGCCATGGACCATGTCCCCTGTATGGATCGCAGGCTCAGGGAAGTGGGAAGGTTGTGTCTCTGGACGATACCCACCCACTCTCCCATCGCAGGTTTGAGCCTTAGTGGGTGGGTTTTAGGCTTCATGACATCACTATGGGGGAAGTTTCTACCCCTTTGAGTGACACCCAGCTCCCCACACGCATGTGCGGTCCGGAGGCATTAAATTTAGTGGTCCATGGGTCCGAAATGGTTGGTGACCACTGTTCTAAAATGTCTTTTGGGATCTGAAGCTTGGTAGCTATTGTTAAACTTAAGTTACAAAACACTGAAGAGTATGAAAGATTTTTTTCCTGGATGGAAAGGATGAAATTTAACACAGAATATATAAAAGGTTTTCAGATAATGACTTTGAAATTCTAGTGCCACCTATACATTTTCAGCAGTTGATGATCTCCAAGCCCCAGCCTTCAATTATAGGTATGGTGTTTCATTTCTATTCCACGGGTACCAGTTTAATTGTTCTGTTTTAGCAAAGGATCTTGGAGCTTGGCATTGGATGTAAAAAACTGGATGACTAGCAAGGGAAGAGAGGAAGATAATGAACCCACTGCATCCTCTGGCATAGGAAAAAACAGGGGTCACCCAATTAGAATCTGACACAAGAATCATATATTATGAAGGGGTTACCTGACTTTTGAATGGATATCAAACCATTCCATTCATTTTAGACCATTAGGACAGCTGATGATAGTGCCCCACAGGTTACAAAAGCATCTAGTGAATAAGCAAAGAGTGGCACTAACTAAGCCATGACAAATGTCACAGATGCACAAGAATTGGAAGAAGACATACAGTGGATTATGGCAGCCATACTCATGCTTAAGGCCTCTCGGACTTGTGGGTACAAAGACCTGCTGTTAGCTGCACCCAGCTGCCTGTTTTCAAGACTGCGGTTTGCAGTTGTTATGTGAACCACTGTTGAAACTCTGTGTCATGTGGTTGAGACCCCTTGAGTTCAATGTTTTCAGGAAGTTGACGGATCTTTATTAGCCCTCCAGCAGCAACCACTTTTAACACTACTTGGAACTATGTTAAGGGCAGTTGCGTTCAATGAAAGTCAGTGGAAGCTGCTGACCACTTAAAGCAGACCTATCACCAACATTTTTACTTTTGATAAAAGGGTAGACAACCCGTTTATATAAGGTAAAAAATTTATATTAAAAAAATAATAAACCCTTTATTTAACAAAAATGGATAAAGCCCCTCCCCTTCTGTCTTTATTGCAAAGACAGAAGGCAGTAAAGACCGAATGGGAGTGCAGAGCCTCCTGGGATACCTATGTCACGTATCCCAGGAGGCTCCTGGCTGCTCCTTCTGTGCATGGCCAATATTGGGCATACGCAGAGAGGACTTTTTTCCTTAAATGGGAAAAAATGCCAATCCCGCGCATTCACAGTGAGATCAGAAACTTTTTTTTCTATTTAGAGCATCCTATGTCACCCGATCTCACGCCGGTGCAGTGCAAGATCAGGTGTTGTAGCCATGAGAAGGAAAACATAAAGGAAGATGGCAGCACCTGGAACTTCCTCTGCATTGGGATGAAGGCAAATTCTAGGACGGGGTGGGACCCAAATGAGGACAGTGCCAGAGAAGTTGGGGGCTCTGCGGAAGAAAGGGTCAATGTGAGTTTGAGGTTTAATTCTTGGATGGCCAGAAGCAATATGTTGAGTTTAGCAACCACTACCACAACCCACTGTAACACCCTACACAAAATGGTTTCCAACAATCCAATTCAGCTTAATGGATTGCAGCTATAGTAAAAAATATACTTATATACCTATGATGCAGACAAGAGCAGTAAGAAACTCGAAACATGGTTCAAAAGGTCATTAGATAATTGTGGTATATGTGTGAACCAAGAAAAATGTTCTCACTGCGAGAAGAGAAAAGAGAAAGATTTGGGGGTAATACCAACAAAGTACTAACACTGTAATGGAAGCCTGACGACAATGCTTTTACGCATTCTAGGCAGCTAGACTTGTCCTCCTGCTCTAGATTCTAAGCAAATGCAGAACTCATCCAAGAACATTGTGCAGTTTAGATCTTGGTAAAAATACTTTTGCAATGCACTTAAGTGAGGCAATGGGCCTGAAAAGCTCTCCAAGGCTGGAGAGGATACACTTTCATCAGTTAACCTGGGTGATCCAGTTAACCAGAAAAGGATCTGATCCAAGATTTAAAACATATGCAAGCAAATTTCAAATTACTTTTAGGAAATGCATTCCAGGTTTGCTGGATCACCCAGCTTCACCGATTAAAGTGTATCCACTCCAGCCTGGGAAAGGTTTAATAAATCAGGCCTAATGTGTTTTAAAAAATATAGAACACATTTTTGGCAGGTCTAGTACCATTTGCTTTAACTAGGATAGTAGGAACATAAGATGAAGAACCTAGAAGAAGAAGAGAAGATGGCGGCTCCCGGAGTGCCAGCCCTGGGACGGATGCCGAGACGACGCGGGACCCAATGCAAGACACCCTCAGATGGATCAGACTGCCCTGCGGGATTAGAGATAAATGTTTTTTTGGCCAAGGCTGCTGCTCTGCTCGCAGCGTGTCTCTCTCTGCAGGTGGAGGGATCCGTCCTGGACAAACTACTGTTCGGCCAGGCGGCTTTCCTTGCATCTCTTTGGACGTGGTTACAGAAACTCCTGTTCTCAGCACTCCTTTGGATGTGCAAAGTAGTGCACGTCCCACGGGGCTGTCGGAAGAGGTGCGCGCGCTACCATACGTGTCTCTTGTACCCCCCGAGGGCGTGGCACTCAGCTGCCTCGCCGTGGGGCGGGACATAGTTAGGTATCCCCTGCCTCAGGGGATTCAGTTACCCTCCAATCAAATGGCACCAGGTGGTGTAAGGTCATTGGTCACTATGGCCATTTAAGGGGAACCTGTCCTGACCACCATTGCCCGCTATAAGCCTCTGTGAACACAGTGTGCTTGGGTGCGTCCTTATGTTGGTTTATGCTAATCCCGTTTGTCATTTCCATAGTGACCTGGTCTGAAACCTGACTCTTGCTTGAACTCTGCCTGCCCTGACCTCAGATTGTTAGTGACCAGTCTTGTCTGCTGCCTGCCCTGACCTCGGATTGTTCCTGACCTGCCTTTGCCTTACCCTCCTATACTATGCTTATCGGACTTAACCCTTGTCTTGTTTTATGACAATAATAAAACCTGATAAAAGGATATCTGGAGTTGGTTGTGGTTTGTGTGCCCAGGCGCATTACAAACACCTGTTTAGTCTTCCCCTCTTATAATGCATCCAAACCAAAGGGCTTAAATTCTGCCCAGCCACTGAACAATATTTGTAGCTACTGTCTCTCAGATAATACATTACAATTTATATAGCAAGATAAAATTGGCCTTGTCTCTTTCCATTCAGTGTCTATCCAAGTTCTCATGTACTTACCAATTTTTTCAAAATATATCCCTATATTCCATATTTTAGAGTAAGAAAAGGTTCAGGTAACCCGTGGGTTAAAGTGTTTTTGCATTGTTTGGACTTTTTATTAAACTTTTAAGGCAAAGCAGAAAGCTTTTAAATTATTTTTACCAAACTGTTTAGCCAGCGACCAATGTGTACATGGTAAAGGACCTTTAGATCTGTTCTGGCTGCTACTACTGCTGATCAGTTTGAGCCTCAGTCATGCTTAATAGAAAAAAATCAAGATGTTGCAGCCAAAATTACATGTGCTTTGTTTTTTTTTTAAAGTTTTTTCATTTTCTTTAAAATTTTCAAACATTTTAAAATGAGCATAAATAACATAGAAAATATGTATGAAGAGAGCAAGCCTGAGAAATTTTGAAATATATAAATAATCATCATCATAGCATAAAAAGGGGGTAAGACAGACAGACAAAAGTGGAAGTAAAAGGGGATTGTGAGAATGGGGTCAGGGAGATCTGCTAAGGATCTAGCTATGGATCTACATAGGCTCATGTAGAGTAATTATATGACTAAGTCATTCGAAATATCAAGTGGCATGCCCATAATTGGCAAATATCGGTGGTTCTCATACACATGTGTGGTTCATCATCATGTGTGTCCTATTTCCTGGAATTGTATCCAATAAAACCAAGTATTGTGAAACCTCTCTTCTGTGCCGAGTAGAAATGATGAAGAATAAGAATAAGGTCTTCTATGACCATGGTTTCATTAACCTTGTGCCTAAGCTTTATTTTTATTGCACCCACCATTCCATATCCCCCCTCCTTGTATGCCGCTTCCCCACCTCTTAGTTTGTAAGCTCTTCAGGGCAGGGTCCTCTCCTCTTGTGTCACTGTCCATATCTGTCTGTCATTTGCAACCCCTATTTACCTGTACAGCTCTGAGTAATATGTTGGTGCTATATAAATACTGTTCAATATTAGTGTTGGTCGAATAGGTCGCTATTCGATTCGACCGCTATTTGGCCGAATAATGCATAATTATTCGGGTCGTCGAATGCCGAATTCGAACTCCATTAAAGTCAATGGGGGAAAAATTGGGGTTGTTATTGGGGTCGGTGGAGAGCTTCTACAGCGTATAAATACATTTAAAAAGACATGTCAAGACTCTCCCATCTCTGCACAACACTGTACAAGTAAAAATAAAATAAGGAAGTCTTTTTTCTGTTGCTGGCACGGCCATTTTTGGGGCGGCCAAGGGAACATACCGGATTTTGCACGGTATCCAAATACAGCCAGAGAGGGACATGAGGGGGTTCCTCTAGTCCAAAAACTAGCCACCAGGTTTCACGGCTCCGTTACAAGCTACACACAGGCTTCAGAGTACAGGCAGAGCAGCAGGAGGAGGAGGCGGTGGGCACTGAGACAGAGCGGGCACCGCTTTGGTAACTGGCATCCAGAGTTGGGAACTGTGCAGGCGGCATCAGTTACATTATGAGGAGGAGGCTACAGCTTCGACACTGTCCATATGGGTGATGGCCTCAACCTCAAATGCCGTCCTTGCTCCTTCTCAGGGCCCAACGCCTCCTCCTCATGCTGTAACTGATGCCACCTCCACAGTTCCCAACTCTGGATGCCAGTTACCAATGTGGTCCCCACTCCGTCTCAGAGCCTCTTCCTGCTCTTCCTATACTTCCGATGAGCCAGCTGATTTGAGTGGGTGGCATTTTTAACCCTGGAGATCAGGTTGAAACGTAAGCGCAGGTGCATGTCAATTACATACAGTGGGTGGAAATCTGCCAGTGTGGCCCTGTCCAAATTCCCTTCAATGATGTCCCAGCTCACATTAGGAATGTGGTACTCTAGAACATCACCAGCTTTGAATCCAACAGACATGGACGTGTTTCATGTCACCAGACATTTGTGGCTCAACACCTAAGTGAGCCGAATAAACAGGTGGTCCAGGTTGAATTAAATAGAAAGTATCAGTAACCTGTGCCATTTATATTTGATTGGAGAATAGCAAATTAAAAAAAAAAAAATAAAAAACATAGTAAACAGAATTCATTTATGTGATTTTTTTTTTTACTTTAATGTTATATTGACAAGCTTATTGCTGGATGTTTAACATTTTAATATATTCTATTTTGTGTCAGCCATGATCAAGAGTCCTTTGGTTTAATCGTCTGGCCAAAAATTAAAGTCACTGGCGGTAAATGATTGCGTCTCCCATTCTGTGACACATTTCCTGACAAATGATTATAAGCCTGCCCACCACGACAAGGTAGACTCTTAAGTACTGGGCAGGTTGCAGCTTCATTCACAGCTGGAGGAAGAGGCGGTGGGCTCTGAGACGAAGTGTGGACGGCATTCGTTTCTGGCATCTAAAGTCAGGTACTGGGCAGGTTGCAGCTTCATTTACAGCTGGAGGAAGAGGGGGTGGGCTCCGAGACGGAGTATGGACGGCATTAGTGTCTGGCATTTAAAGTTAGGTACTGGGCACATTGCAGCTTTATTTAAAGCAGGAGGAGGAGGTGGTGGGCTCTGAGACGGATCGCGGACTAGATTATTATCTTGCATTTACAGTTGGGTACTGGGAAGGCGGTAGCAGTAACAGGCAGTGGGAGGCGTTGGTGCCTGGTACGTAGCGTGGACCACATTGGAGGTTGAGGCCATAAACTCTATGGACAGTGTAGAAGCTGTATCTAATTGTGACATTAATGGATGAACGAAAATCACACTTTCCATACCAGACAGCAGCCGATCTGCGTTGGAGCTGCTGCTCAACACTAGTGCTGCCTGAAAAAGGTAATGATCGCCTAGATGCCACACTCAAATTCCTGGCAGCAGCACTGGAAACTGTAGTGGCAGAAGAAGGAAAGGCAGCGGAGAAGGATCGAGCAGTTGGAGCTGGCTTCTTGGCCGGAGGTGGTTGCAGACACAGCAGAGCCATATTCCGGTTGAACATAAGGAGGACCCGAATTCGAACAACAACACTATTAAATATACAGGGACAATTACTGTTATTATTAAGGTACAGGACAAAACCTTGCGACTGTCAACATTGTATGCAACAGACAAACATGTGCAGGACAGAATTCGAAAAGAGAATGAAACATTGGTGAAAAGTTCTTGCTATGAATAAATGCAGTTATAAATGTCTAGCAAAAAGCAACTTGGCACCTAAAAGGTGCAGCAAGCCAGTTATGGTAAAGACACTTTGATGCAAAAGCAGAGCATGAGCCTAAAAGTTCAGCAGAGGAAGCCTTTAAGGTGAACTGTTTTATAAATGTTGCTGAGTATGCAACAGTTTCTATTCAGACACCTTTTGAACAATTTGGGTATTAAGCTGCACTGTTTAGATTTGTGTATGAGAGAAATTGAGATTCCTCTATGAAAGTGATCTCCATAAGCATTGCCTGGACCTTTCAATATCCATAAGCATTGCCTGGACCTTTCAATATAAGGCTCCAAAGATGTTATTGCCCTCAGATCATACCGTGCCCCTGAGATCTTTGGTTATATTGGGCTTTGCCTATTGCTGCATTTGCTTACAGACTTTGTTGCCTCTAGTGAAAGAATCTTTTCTCATTTGAAGATGATACAAACATACCTCAAGAAAGATTAATTAGTCTTTGCCATTCTAACTATAGAAGGAGATATTCCTATAAATCTTAAGTACAAAGACCTAATAGCCAGCTTCACTGAAAGCTCATAATTTTCTCTTGTGTTGACCAATTGCATGGCTTTAGGTTAAAACACAAAATGGGAAGGTGTGAACATAGACAGTAGGCAAATTACTCTATTAGGCAATACCTAACAAGAAATGTTGCATTCCAAATCCTCATTGATACAACAAAACTTTGTTATGTTAATCTTGATTGTGGTGTAATTAATTGATGTTGGTGGACACACCTAATTGTGTAATTTTGGATTATTTTTGCATGGCATGAGTCATTCTGCCACATACTCCAGTGTTCCATGCCAACTGAAATTAAAATATGTTTTATTATAAATGTTTTACAAAGATGTTTTACAATACATATTGTGAGATCGCCCGTAGCAACAGGGGGTGTTTCAAAGCAGCAAACAGGGCCAACAGGTTTAAGCGCACCAAGGGTTTATTTCACTTAACTATTTACACACAAAACAGGCAAAATAAAACAATCAGCAAAAAGAAAGCCTGGCTACTTGGCCACTAATTCACTGTTAGTTCCCCTAACTAGCAGTCCAGCCCAACCTAGTGTTGTTCAGGACTCTAAGGCCCTAACCAGATATCTTTTGCAATGGTCTGTGTCTTTACTCACAGTTCCCAGTTCCCAGTTCCCAGTTCCCAATTCACCTTGGTCCTCCTCCCAGCTCAGCAGCCAAGACAGAGCCACAGGAATACGCAGGCTGGGAGCTTACTTATCCCCAGACTAATTTCCAGGATGCATTTTAGGTGAGACAGTTACACCTAATCATACCCAGGCCTCTTCAACTCCCTCACCTGGCCAAGAAGCCTGGTACGTCAAACCCCACTTTCAGGTTAATAGGAAAATTAAACAGAAAAATACTCTGCGTATAACCCGTATCTGGGGCAAATATACCTGTCATCCTGGAGGAAAACCCTGTGATTTTTTTGGCCAGCTGTTACAATATTTACAATATTTATGAGGCATTATATCTTCCTTAGAAGTGATGGTCTGCATATTGGGGCCAGTTGCCTTTGACAGTTGCATCTTTTCATTTTTTTTTTACATTTTGGGCCTCAATGCCCTTTTGTGTTTTTAATGTTTGCACTTTTTTGTGGTTAAAAATCTTATTTGTTGTTCACAAAAGCAAAGTGCTCTCAATTCAGACTATATCTGTAAAAACCTGTAGATGAGCACAGGTCAAAGTCAACTGTTCCAAGGCCAACTGAAAATTTGTTACAGCATTTTCTAGATAGGAATGTACAATGATGTCTTACACTATCTACCCCATCAATGGCAGGTCAGATATGTGGGTTATCAATATAGTAGGGAGCAGCATTTTTGCTATTCTCTTGTTAAGTGGATACCAGCATGCATAGCTGGTGTATTGGGTTGGCTTGTTTGAGAAAGTGGGGAGTACCTGCTTTTTTAAAATCTGTAATAAAATACAATTTTCATTTAAAAAGTGAAAAAACCCTTCTAGTGCTTAAACTGTAACTAAACTAAGATTTCAGCATGATAGAATACAATTGTCAGCAGGTTAGTGATTCCACATATCAAACAAACTTTGCATGAAATATTGCCACAAATATTCAGGTGGAAAATAGCTGCTTCTGTACCATCAAGATTTGGTGTGGCATCCACCTAATAAGTTTTACCCAGTAAGTCACCAAGCAAAGAGTCATCCAAACAAGTAAATAGAATTAATCATGCAAAGACAAAGAGGCGGCAAAACTTGTATAACATCCACAAACCGTCTTAATCTGGAAATACAGGAACAAAAAAGCCAAGAGGATATAAAACAACCTTAAGACACAGCAATCAAAAGCTGGCAGGGAATCAAAACCCTTACCAATACAAACTAAAAACAAATTGATATTAGTTCTCCTTGATGCCAGAACATTAGGCACACCTGCCCAGAGTCGCAAAGCCTTTCCTCAGAAAGCAACCAAACTAGGCCCCCTTTATTTTACTCATATAGCCCTATTTATTCCTCTGCTGAGACATACTCATGGTGAATGCCAGCTGTCCTCCTATTTTTAGTCTGCCCACCGGAATGGAAGAAGCAACAGCACTCATGTGCAGGATAAAAGTCGGGAATGGACACTTCATAAAGAAAGGCTAGATTGGGGAGTAGCTATAGAACTGGTGGGGCTTCACCCAGGGTGGTGGTGGTATGCAATGAAATAAACATACCTGCATGATTGAAAATATTTTTAATTACACTCACCTGTCATCGCTCCGTCACAAGCTCTATCGTCTTCATCTCGTCCTCTTGCAGGTTTTGGCTTGATTGACCAGGCCGGCATACAATAACCCCCACACATGAAGGCATTACTTCCTGGTAGGGGGATGCCAGGCATGTGCATCTCAGAAGTACTTGAGGAAAACTGAAAAAATGTCTTTGCTGTCCATGAGGGTGTTAGTTTATTACTACCATCTAATTTTCTTGACATTTCCTATATTTGCAGAGGTTCTTATATGTATAATCCCATTTATTTCTGAGTCAATAATTAATATTTGACCTTTTTTTATATATCCAACTTAAGTACTAGTGGTTGCAATTATGATGTATATTGTTAAATCAGACACGCTGACTTTCCTTATATAAGCCTATTTTATTTTTACATTCTATAGGAGCTGCTGGATTGCACTTACGTGAACATATTCTGCTAATACCAATGAAGAGCTGATTATATAAAAATTTGTTGTATATATGCCTTACCATCACTTAGGGTAATTGGTATTTAGGTATTGATTTTTGATTATATGATTGTGAAATGTACAAAGAGTGATTTTAAGTATTTATGTGTTTTTTTCAAATCATCTACTGGGTGTTTTAGCCTGCGATGATGCTATCTATCGCCTGAAGAAGCTGTTTCGGCCTCAAAATGCGTCAGCAATACAAGAATTATTTTTTTCATAGCAGATGATTAGTTAGTGGTGTGTTGTCCTTAGTGACCACATTAGGGTTTTAAATTCTGTGTATAACGTGCGAATATATTTGTATTGTAATTTATAAAATGTGTTACTTTTTAATGCATTGTTGCCAGGAATTCCCTACTTTGACCCTCTTCCCCTGTTGAGTTTCCATACTCTACCTATTTAAAGATTGTGAACAGACTATGTGGTTTATAGCAATTCCTTTTTCTTTTTCTTTTTTTTTTTTTTTTGCTTGTAATTTTTTTCAGTCAAATATAGCAGGTAGAAAAGAATAAAGAATGAAGTAAGGTCCCAGCCACTCTAAAGCTACGTACACACGGCAGATTTTTATCGCCCGATAATCGGCATCGGCCAATTATCGGGCAAAAATCTTCCGTGTGCACAGTCGGTGTCGTCCATCGTCCGGACGACCGACCTGCCGGATCCACGGACGATGGAGGACAGCCGATCTCCATAGAGCATGAACGGTGCTGTATGTACAGCATCGTTCATGCATCTTGCAGCCCCTTGTCGTTGGAAAGGATCGTGAAAGATCCTTTCCAACGACAAAAATTGCAAGTGTGTACGCAGCTTAAGGCTCTGTACACATGTTCAATAACTCTCATTAGAAACGATCTTTCACAGACAACCCTTAATTCCCCTCCGCCTAGGTGATCGAGAATGAATGGGAGTGCAAAGATTCCCGAAATACCTGTCAGGAAACCCGGGAGGCTCTTGGGTGCTCCTTCTGCACATGCCCAAGCATCTTGGGCATGCTCAGAAGGAGCCTTTTCGTGGGAAAAAAATTGCACACATAAAATTCCTCTTTTGTCTGTCTTTTACTAGTTTTTGGAAAAATTTAGCAGGTAGGTATATCAAAATTTGGATATAACACCTACCAGTGACTCTTTATGAAGAAAGTTGGGGGGAGGGGGATCTAAGTTTGGAGAAAACATCTGTCAGGGACCAGTTTTTATTTCCCAGTAAAATTCTGATGGGTATATTTTTTAAAGAAACTTAGAAACTTAGAAAGTTGGCAGGTAGGGGGGAATCAAGGTATGGGGATAACCCTTGTTAGGACCCCTTATGAAAGAACATGTTTTGTTTCTTGGACAAAAATGCAGGTAGGAAGATCAAAGTAGCAAAGTAAGACCCTGTGTGGAGGTTTTATGAAGAAACATGTCCTGGAGGTAAGATGCTGGTGGGGATACTTGAAAGAAAAACTTGTGTTTTTTTTTTCGGAACTAAGTTGGCAGGTATGGAGAACAAAGTATAGAGTTAAGACTTATATATAAAGAAATATTATTTGTTTTCTGGATTAAGATGACAGATAATGGGATCAAAGTATTAAAGTCAGATGCCAGCGAGGGCGATATATGAAGAAACTTGTTTTATTTTATAGAGTAACAGGGAGGGGAATCAAAGTATTGAAATAGAACTACTGTAAAATTCCAAAAACTCTTTCATATAAAAACTGCCGTTCAGTGGGTTGGGGTGATGATGTGCGTGCAATGCGTTTCCCACTCGCATTTCCCAAAAAACTTAATTCTAAGCTAAGTGAATTTCAACTGAAAACTGCTATTATGATGCCTGTAGGTAAACATATTAAATTTTGAACTACGCCAGACAATGAATAATATCATCAGTTCTTTTTTAAAGGGTCTTAAAATATTTATCACCCTATACAAGTGGTAAATAGGGTAAACCATGCGCCGTTAACCAAAATATCAATTTAGATGGAACAAGCAGAGAATACATCACAAAGTGATGCTGGGCACAGAAAAGAGGAAGATGAATCCACCGGTATGGGAGCACCTACCTTCAGCAGCTTCATTTCCGATAGTGTTTCTTTTTTTATGCGATTATCATAAATAAAACAGGTCAGATCTGCAGACAGTCTTGTCCCTCCAGGAACAAAGAATGATCTTAGGTTTAGCTGTGGAGTTATCAAGCGAGAGAGTAAGGGAGTGTGTCTAAACTGTTCTAAGCTATAAAAATCTACAAGGGAGTGGGAGAGGCTTGCTTAAGCAGGCTGTTGCCAAAACATTTATCCTTGCTGTGTTCATTCTCACCATTTAGAAATAGATTCTGCACTATGGATTTATCATTTTAAAACTTGCACAGAGAAAGCTGCGTCAGGCTGAACTGGGTCATGCCGACTCATTTCAAAAAACCCCAATATTATAATATATAATATAAAAAAGCAACAGATTGCTTCGATGTGAACAACGTAAAGCTCTAACGTATCCATTGCTTAAAGGGGTTGTTCCTTTTAATGTTTCAATATGTTTATTAGGTTTTACAGAAAGGAGAAAAATCAAATAGATCAATAAAAATCATGCAACAAAACAGGTAACAAAACGTGTGAGAAATGATGCAATGAAAATCAGGAGAGGATGATTGTCCCTTTTTTAGAACTAAAACCCTCAGGTATTCTTTCTTATGATTATTTATTATCGTTATTATTAATAATATTAACCACCTGAGCGTTACACTGAGGTCTAGATTTCTGTTCCAAAAGGGTTACAGGTTTTCATGAAATTTTTTTTTTAAATTGTAGACCTGTAACTTACAGAAATATGTCCGAACAAGGGTTCTAGTAGATATCATGAATATAAAAAATGTTTGAAACACACAAAGGGACACTCACGCAGGGTGAAGCCGGCCAGCTTTTTTTTCTCCGCCAGCCGGCTTTTTTTTCTCCGCCGGCCGGCTTCTTGTCTTAGAAGGCACCCGACGCTGGAAGGGGAACGACGCTGGATGATCAGCGGGACCAGGTAAGAAGCCGGCCGGCGGAGAACAAGAAGCCGGCCGGCAGAACAGAAGATGCCGGCCGGCTTCTTACCTGGTCTCGCTGGTTCTCGGAAAAGGCACCTGACGCTGGAGAGGGAGATCGACGCTGGAGGACGACGCTGGAACACGAACATGACGCTGGATGAGCACAGCAGGACCAGGTAAGTGATGATTTTAATTCAGGGAGAAAAGTTTGGGGTTATCGAAAATAGTAACTTTTTTTAGCCCGTACCAAGGTCGCGCTTATCGGTCAGGTGGTTAATATTATTATTAAAAATAATAAACAGTATTTATTTACTATTTATATACTTCAGTTATTCTTTACTATGATTATTTTTTATTAATATTAATAATAAGAGCTTTTAAATAGCGCTGTACATTAAATAGGGGTTGTAAATGACAGATACAAACAATGAAACAGCAGGAAAGGACCTTGCTCAGAAGAGCTTACAATCTAAGAAGAGGAAAAATAGCACACAATAGGAGGGGGAGATATGGAAGGTGGGTGAGTAGTGAGGATTTAAGAGAAAGAAGATGGGTAGGTGAGGTTGAAGTGTTGGGTTTTTATTCCTCTTTTAAATATGCAGAAAGTAGGAGCAAGCTGAATAGGATTAGGAAGACCATTCCAGAGAGTCGGGACAGCTCTAGGAAAGTCTTGGAGCGGTGTGTGTGATGAGGTTATGAGTGAGGAAGTCATTAGTAGGTCATTGGAGGAGCAAAGAGAGCAGCTAGGGGCAGTATTTATCTATCAGGGCAGAAATGTAGGTAGGAATATATCTCTGATGTATAAATCTCCTTTAAATATGCACGATATAACTAACAAAAGTGTTTAATACAAAACCTTTTGTTCCTACCTAATAATAATTTATTGCATTTGCTATTTTGCAATGGAAATAAGGAGTCATTTGATTTACCCAGTCATATTACAAGTATACCTTTTTTATAGTTGAAACTGTGTGAAACAAAGAGTGTATCCTATTTACATTGCTGTATAATTTGTTGATTGTTCCCACTGTAGAACACAGTCTTCTATGCTGTGACACACCCAATGTTACAATGGGGTTATTATACTGGCTTGCTGTAAATATCCCTAAAATTCCTAAATAATAATATGTTTTTGAATCAAAGATCGGTCCAAAATTATGCTTTCCCTTCCACAAATATTGTTTGTACTGCTCAGGCCTTTTGCTGTATGTGTTTAGTTTTCATATATTAACTAATTATATGTAGCTACATTTTAAACAATTGCAAGTTTTTGAGGTCTGTTTACGAAAGTTTTACAATAAATAAATTCAAATTTAATGCAATATTCACTCATTTCTCTAGCTGACTTTCATGTGAAAGCTGTATAAATCTAGGGTGAAAGTGTTTATAAATAGACTTGTTGAATTTTGCGCTTTTTTTCTTTCCTTTGTAGTAACTTTTCGTAGTAGTTTCTGAATGACATTGTATGGTTTAGAGCAGGCTCATCTTATAAATATAATATTGTGCATTTAATGCAGAACTAAAAAAAAGCCATGATGATGTAGGTGCTAAAATTTGCCCTGGTGTCAGGCTCTTAATGCCCCCTTACAACACAACTGGAAGGGAGAAAGCAGTGCATAAGCAACCAATTGTTTTGTAGCAGTGCTTATGCGCCAAGGAGAAGCATGCTGATACATGAAAGATAATTGATAGATGCCCTCATCAATCTGCTGATTCCTTTATCACTGTCCAATCACATGCTGGGGGAGGGGCTTGACCTGTAGATGTTACTTGACAGTAGCAGGAAATAACCAGGTCCCCAGTCCTGTGTTGCGTATCAGGGCTGTATAAGTCTTAATTACTGGTGTTGTTAAATAGAATGTATGCCACCCTTGGGGAGACAGGGCCACTAGGGGGTGCAAAGTCTTGCACAAAAGTGATTTGAGCCCTGAGAGGGGCCAAGGCACAGAATCTAAGCAGTAACCAGGTCTTTTGCAGAGCCTCTAGTGGTGAGGATGTTGCACTGCTGGTTACCACCAGGTTGCGGTCCTTGGGTATACCAGGGTGGGCAGGATGATACACATACCAAATCAAAAGGCTGAAGAATTGTCAAGGAAGGCCGGGGTCAAGGCAGGCACCAAGCAAGAGAAGTACCAGGGATCCAGAAAATAGACACCAGTGACACAGGGGCCACTGCAGACACAGGGAACACAGGAGACACTGGAAGCAACAGGAGGCAGAGGTGACACAGGAATATCCACAGACAGAGAGGAACACTGAAACAAGGGAATAGGCTGGGAAATAACATACTGGGCAACAAGGGGTTAACACAAGAGCTGAACAGAGGGAAGAAATGAGGTATTCATTGTTTGTTATCTTTGATTTAAAATAAAATTTAAATAGTGGTTTGACTATTTTAATGCACAGATAACATCGGCATGCTCCTACATATTGCTCATTTAAAAGAGCACTAAAAACACAGCTTTCAAACTTGCCGACTCGTTTTCTGTTTCTTAAACCCCTCACCCACCATTCCATATCCCGCTCCTATTGCTTGATACTCCCCTCCCCTCTTAGATTAGATTGTAAGCTCTTCTGGGCAGGGTACTCTCCTCCGCCAGTGTCACTGTTTGTATCTGTCTGTCATTTGCAACCCCTATTAAATATACAGTGCTGCGTAAAATGGTGGTGCTGTTTATTAATAATAATAATAATAATAATATTATTAATAATAATATAAAACACAGCAGCTCTCATACCTTTTGGCCCTTTATAGATTATAGAGAAAATGTAACATTTTCACTATTGTCCTATTTATTTGGCAATACATAATTTTATATCATATCAATACATCATAATACAACAGTAAGTATTTACAGTAACAGTAAAGTATTTTTTTGTTTTGTTTTGCTTTTTTGGCAATAACTTGGCTTTCTTTTGGCAATATTAATATGTAAAAAAAAATATTTTATATGTAAACTTTAGACCAAAAGGGAAACTGCATCCATCACCAGGGATTCCTTACGGTATTTCCATAGCTGACCGAATCTGTCCTTTTGTGTATAATATGCTATGCCAGTGTAAAAGCCTGGACATCCAATATCCCAAGAGATTCTCACTTCTGAGAGTGTCTGCAACGGCATGGACCCAATGTAGCCTCATGTAGCATATATAATACTTGTGAAAGTTGCATGCAGCAGGTCCTGAGCACTGTAGGTTAAAGAAAACTTCAATTCATCGCTAAGACTTCTCCATTCAAGGATCTCCTAGAAACTTTGGTCATCAGAAGGTTTCACATCACATTGGAAAAAGCTGCAAAGAGGTTCTTTTACACTTTCTTTCCTTGTATCAGGCATCTAAAAGGGTGGGCAACCGATGGTGTTCTCTCTGACAATCAAAAACTGGTAACTTTGCACATTGGAGAATTAAACAGCCCATCCCAGGCAATAATCAGTATTGCTGAAAACAATGTTCTCAATAATTTCACCCTAACTACATATAATATCCGGAATTGCCATCTCTCTGAAAGTCTTCATTTGTTGTTCCACCTTGCCACCAGTACCCTAAATGTCCTCCTGCAAAGATTCCTTCTTTTCCCCCTTGCTGCGTTATTGGGATAGAGATAATGCAATTTTTCTAGTTTGCCCCAGAACAGTGGCAACTCATTATCTTCCTACTGCTGTTGTCCTTCCATTTCTAGCTCTTTGACACCATGCAGTTTGTGCCATAGGAGGAACACATGAGAGATTGGCCCTGATTTATTAAAGTTCTCCAAGGCTGGAGAGAATACATCTTCACCAGTGAAGCTGGGTGATCCAACAAACCTGGGATGGATCTGGTCCAGGATTCAAAGCATTTGCTAGCAAATAGCAAATGACATTGAAGAAATCCATTCCAGGTTTGCTTGATCACCTAGCTTCACTGGTGAAAGTGTATTCTCTCCAGCCTTGGAGAACTTTAATAAATCAGGGCCTATGTATCAATAATCCCAACCTCATCTGGCTCATCACCTTACAAATTGCGAAAATGATGCAAACATCCTAAATTATGAACCAATGACAGTGTGAGAAGATCCCTAGCTCCTCCATAAAATCCTCACAATTCATTAAAAGCAGGCTCCTGGTGCTTGCTCTACAGCATGGCTGCCATAATATTCTGGTATATTTGGGGAGTCACACATGAGGAGGCTTGCAGGCAGCTTGTTTTTAATGTTGCATTCCTGCAAGGTTTTTGAAAACCTTTTGAAATCCAGGGTTACATACTGACAAATAATTGCACCACCAGGCTTAGCACATGTGCCAGGCTAGGGCAGCCAACAAGGTAGTGCCATTGCCACACGTGACTTAAGATGGCATAGGGTCAGCCATTTCTCATCTGGTTACTGAACAACTGGTAACAGTTGTGGTTCCTGTCCCTTGCACATAGGGAACCTGGGACGTTGCATAGGCTTTAGGGTTCTTGGGGGTGAAATAAGGATTTCATAAAGTCAGAGGATTTGGATAGTGAGAATAAAGATGACTGAGCTGTGACACCAAGAAAAGTTTATAAAAAAATACAACATATACTTACTTTTTTTATCATTTTTGTCCCAAGAAGTAAATCCATCACCAATCACTGTATTCAATGGTGGCAAACACTGAGCGCAGCTACAGTGATAGATTCCCCAGCTGCTTTATTCATATTTACATTGGTAAAATCTGTGAATGGCTTATTCATAGAAAGGACACAACATTGATGAGCCATAAATAACTTATTCTTTCAATGACCAATTGACAGTTACTCCTCCAAATCCCCCAGATGCCCCTCCAACCTCCCTTCCACACCATGAATTTGGTTTGATTAAATTATGTTCAGAGACTTTGTTGTCTAAAAAAATGGAGGCTTATTAAAAAATTAGTATTCCCCAAATTTTCTGTGATTTACAGAAAAAAACTACATGCTTTTTAAAAGAAAAGATCTTTTTGGACACAGGCTTCCATGGGTCCATGTGACATTCACAACACATTTTGGTAAAATTACCAAGTTTAGGAGCTTTGCAATTAATGCCAAATTCAGCAGCATTGAATATTTTTGTTTCTGTTTCCAAAGTTGATTTTGCTAGTCAGATTTAAAAATAATCCACCAGTCATTCTTATTCAGAGCAAACTGAAGATGGTTTCTGGTGTCCTCTACTCCTCCACAGGTGTACTATTGGAGGTGTACTCAGGTACTGTTTAGGATCTACCAAAGACTGAGCCAAATATGCAATGTTTGTGGCTTTATTAACGTTGGTCCAAACTTATACAGCCAGTACAAAATTTCCACCACTCACAATTCAGTGTAATTAATATTTAAATTCTACTGTAGGGTACTTTAAGTCTTTCTAAAAGTTCAATTGTTTAAATGTTTCCTTCATATATTCTAGTAAATCTAAGTACACAATCACCAATCACCTGTCCTATAACTATTCCTTCTTTGGAAGCTATTTCTGTGAAGTTGACAATATAAACTTTTCACATAACAAGTAGAAAAAGATATATCCCTCAGCCAAACTGCTCTCAATTACCTCCTCATTTGGACTCACTCAGAATGGCCCCACACACATAGCCAGGCACACTTTAGACCTGGTATTTTCTAAACTCTGCAACCTCACCCTCCTTGACAACTCACAATTTCCCCTTTCTGATCACAACCTTATCACCTTCAACCTATCCAACTCTTGCCCTCCCTTGCCACATCCCAGACCTGGTCAATGGCAGAGAGATATCCGTAACCTTGACCACAACCTTTTCTCAAACTGCTTTGCATCCCTAACCCCCTCCCTCTCCAAAATCCGAAATAATAGGTGGCTTTTGTTTCGTAAACCTGGCATTATACTTTGTGTTTTCGCATAGGAGAGCCAAACCTATATTGCCTGTTCAATAAATCATCAATGTAAATATTGTATTACCTTGCTCATATGGCATAAAAGCATTCATACTAAATATATTTTGCAGTTTAGCCACTCAAAACCCCAGTCTTTTCTCTTTGTCTTTCTTTTTTTCATTCCTACAATGAAGCCATTTGATCCCTATCACGAGGGGTCTGTGATCTGGTGACCCGATTGCAGCAAAGTTGGCCAGTGGCCACTAGGGTCTCTGGCCTATTACTCCTTGCATGATGTGCTTGTAAAGAGTAGGAGACACTTAGATTTTGCACCTCGGGTAATCCCATGTCGCCTGCCAGGGGGCAATCCCCAACAGTCATTATTGGATAATTTCCACCATGTGACACCATGAGAAAATGTAGGACATAATTAGCCCAGTAAAAGTGATTACAGGAAAACCTGTATTAGATATAAATATATTGCAACATAGTGTTTCAGTGTGTACAAAAGGGGCTAGTAAGGTTTCATGTACAGTGGAAAGCCACAGGGAATTGCCATCCTAAAATAGTAGAGCTACACTTGCTACATGTTTTGCTGGCAATAAAATTAAAACTACAGACTCAGGTACATGAAGGGTGGGGAGATTGTAACAGTGTGTGCTTGAAGAGAGACAGCCTGCTCGAAAAGGCTGAACTTTGTATTATTTTACTGGACTGCCAAGACACTGACTCCCCTGTGAGGGCAAACAGGGGTATGTTTATTAGACTTTAAAAGTAATAAGAGAACCCCCCTCCCTACGAAGTGCTCTATGAATTTTAGAGAAGATCTCAGTAGCATTTGCAGGAGCTAAAGCTCCTTACAAAATGTCCCAGGGATTTGAAAATTTTCCCCTCCTCTATGTACAGAAGAATAATTCTGCCAAATCTGCAACATATGTGGTATTAGAGTGGCTTGGCATTATGGTATCTTCTACATTGGCTTATGTAGTGTAAGTCATGGGATACTGGGGTAGCAAAAGTAAAACAAACAAGGTCAAATGTCTAGACCTAAACATGTTAACATTTAGAAATAGAAAATAAGGAAAAGTAATACCCAAAATGATGCATTAATGAAGGCAACAATGTAGATGACATAAATGCTTTAAAATAAAGCATGTAATTTGAAATGATTTTTTACATAAATATTCAAGACGTAAATGAACTCCTGGTAGAACAGGTTATTGCTAAATTTAAGGTTGTTTCAAAATTATAAGGTTAAATGAACCCTAAGATAAAAAAAACTAAGAATAGAGAATGCTAAAAATTTAAATTATGCTGGCCAATATAAGAGGGCATTTTTAGGCTTCCATATAGTAAAATATTGAAGAATGAGTCCAAAAAAATGTTTGATATTGAAAATGGTCAACAAATTCAAGTCCTCAATCTACAAAACTCTTTATTCACAATCACATTGACTTTTAAAATCCATCTGGAGCCTTTCTGGAAAAGAAAATGATCCATATTGCTCCCTTTAGTTATGACAAAATTTTAGCTTTCATATCACTGATATTCCTCCCACGTACATGTAGAAAATGGGAGATAACCAAGGTGATTATTTTTTTAATATTATTTATTGAATGTGATTATTTATTTTTTAGTAATTCCTTTGACCCAGTGTTTTCATGGAGTCTGTCCACATTTGTTGGGCACCAAATACATTTATGTATACCATAAAAACACTTTATTATACAAGAGATGATATCTGGTTTGTGTTCTGAAAATGTTTCAATTACCTTTTTATCTTCATATCGTGGTCCTCAAATCTTGTCTCTTCATTACATAATGCAAACACACAAAGTAAAAAATTATTTATTTGAATAAAAACTTACACAGAGTTTTTTAAAAAATGACCCCATGATCCATGTCCCCAGAAGTAAATCCAATGTCAATCAAGTTATTCCATCAATGATAATCCATAATGAGTACTAATTACCAAACTTAAGTGACTAACTGCGGGCTGGTGCCATGTAAATACAGCATTTGTTGGACAGATTTAGCAGCAGCCAAGAGGCATTTCAGCCATTGCTAATGCCGTTGCCTGCAGTGCCGTTTGCCTATTCCGCCCAGCAGTTTATTGTGTACTCAGGTGTGTTAAACCACATACTTTACCACTGCAAATGGACCATAAATCTACAATTGTAAAGGAATTGGAAAACAAATCAAGACAAACAAAATCACATAAAAATAAAATAAACAACATGACCAGCTGTATGGCAATTCAACCATGGTATGTGAAGGTTTTGTTAGTTAAGTAGAAAAAGAACAAGAAGTTTATCAAGTTCAACCACTAGGTAAATAAAATATCCCAGATAAAATCCCTATAGACGTAGTTCATCCAGAGGAAGGCAAAAGAAAACTTGGTACATATTGCTCCAACAAGGGAAAAAAAATCTTCCTGGTTCCATGTCTTGGTATATCGTCTAAGCTGCAGCCACAGGGGTTCTCATACTAAAAAGGTATGACAATTGGTAAAAGAATTAAGGTGTTATTCAAAAGCATATATTTGTTTGCAAACAAACCCATGTGCTTACAAATACACTGAGCATCTCTGTGTGTCCTAGCAGGTTTCTCTGCAAATTGCCGCCGCAGCAGTTTAAAAATGAATTTTCCAATTTGGGGTGGAGAAGGAGGGTGTTCTGGTCCATCATGACCTCCCAATCAAGTTCAGTGACAATGCTATCTTTAGGGGGTTTGCAATTAATATGAAGATATTGATAATAAAGGTAAAGTACCAAAACTAGGTAATTTTGAGAACTATTTTGCCATCCTAATGTAGAATGGGGTTAAAAGCACTGTTTATTTGGAGTAGTGCCTCTTTATAGTTTAGATCTCTATTGTTTAGAGGTTGGCATTCAGAATAGGGTCAATGTGTGGTTGAAATTCAAAACTAGGAACATTGCAAAAAGAGAAATATCTTTGGTTCTGGTTTGTGCCTTTTACATTTATTCAGATAATTTTATTATTTTAAGAATAACTTATTTTAATAAAATTTAAAAGGCTTTTATGAATGCCTTGTTACAAAAAAAACAGATCCACTTTGTACTGCTTGCAGTACACCATAGAAGTTAGCGCTCAACTGCACTCCCAGCCTCTCCCATTCAACCAAATAGGAGCAGTTAGGAACCACTTTGTGGTTGTGGTTACATTGTGGTTCCTGGAAACAAAATGTTGCTTCTGGCTGTGTAGTTGCTTTCCTTCCTCAGAAGGAAGAAGTGCACCAATGCCATGAATGCAAGGGTAGATAAGATCATATATTATACAGTGCCAACATATTACGTAATCAGGTAATGGCCTTTTAATCCCCATTGTCTATTTATCTGGCTCAGACAAAGAACTCAGCGTTCGTCCACTGTGTCATCACTAGTGCCGAGCCCCCTAGCTCTGCTGAGCATTCCCTGTACACCTGTCTGTTAATTGAGGGGTTTCCCAGTTCAGCTCCTCTGTTAACCCTTTGTTGCCCAGTCTATTGTTTCCCTGCCTGTTCCTTTTTGCATTTCCAGTGTTCCCCTGTGTCTGCGGTGACCCCCGTGTCTCCCGTGCCTTCTGTGTCGCCTGCGTTCCCCTGTGTCACCTGTGCCTCCTGTTGCTTCCTGTGTTCACCTATGCCTGAAGAGATCCCTGTGTCACCAGTGTCTATTTCTTGGAATTCTGGTTCTTGACTCCTGGATTTGATCTTGTTTGCTGCCTGCCTCAACCCCAGCTCTCCTTGACTATTCTTCTGCCTAGTGATTTGGTACCACACTCTGGTGCACAAAGAACACAAGCTGCTTGGATTCTGCACCTTAGCCCTTCCTAGGGCTCACACCACTATTGTGCAAGCCATAGTGCCCTATAGAGGCTCCATCCCTCCATGTGTGACACTAGGAACGCAGCAAGCGGAGACAAAGTAATTCAACCGGCTGAAGTCAGGACAGGCGGCAATCATAACCAGAGGTCAATGTCAAAAATTTTGAAAATTAGATGGGGGAACAATTGGCAGAATAGTGTGTAACCATGCTGAGTATCCAGCAACTTCCACCGATACAAGAGCAGAACAGTAGCATGCTGGAATAACAATCAGTGACACCATCCTCAAATATTTCTACTAGATAACATTCAGTTTGACTTGTTGTTTGGCAGCTTTCCAAACTAGGACTAATGTCACTCCTACAAAGAACCAAAAAGATCATTGGTGTCCCTTAACCCTCCTAGCAGTAATCTCGAGTGTGACTCGGAGTGGATTTTCCATGCAAAATTCGGTAATCTCTAGTCACACTCGGCGTCGCTAAAAACATAAAAAAATCTTACCTTGTTCTGTTGTCCCTGCAGGTCCTCGGGACACGTCTTTTTTCTTTGATCTTTACCCGGCGATTGCAGAGACGATCTCCGGGGTTTCCCAGTGACGTTTGTGCGGACGGAAGGAGCGGCGTTTTTTTTATTTAAAGTTTATTAATACATTTATTAATTTTTTTTTTAAATGTTGGACATATTTCAGGGAGTTATGCCTAAGAATTATAGGCCTACAATGTAAAATGAATTTCCATTCAAAAAAATGTAACGCTTTTTGTGTGGAAATACAGAGTTAGAACGCTAGGGGGGTTAAATTGACCTGAGAGGCACAAACTGATACCATAATCTCATCCTTGGTGTCAGGAAGTCTGCATGGGTGGTAAACCCTTCAAACCTCTGAAGGTAAGACTTGTTTCCAAAATGCTGGGGTGGAGATGTTAAAACAGCATTAAAGGTGGAAAACGAATGGTGTGGAAGGCCATAAACCTGTTCAGAGATGATTATTCCAATTTGATAAAGATGATTTTTTTCACACGTCTTGCAAAATAGCTTTCCTCTCTGTCCTAAATATGCACCCCGTTGTCCAGGAAAGAATGTCCCTTTTCTCTCAGATGAAGGAAAACTGATGATTCTTGTTGTGTAGCATTTGCCATCCCATGTTGGGCCCCCAATGTACTATGTTTTGTATTCCTCACTGCACTGCATATGCCAATTTACTTCACCTGGTAACTTCACATCAAATATTGCCATTAAAACATTTGAACCTGGGAGATTCACTGTTTATAAATTGACCCACAAGAAATAAATTAGAACAGCAACGTGTAAAATATGTGGGTGTCTTCAGTCTGTATTTTCATGACATTTGTAACATTATTTACATTTGAATCTATCAGCTGATGTTTATTAAGCAAAAAGATGCAATGCGCTTGACTTATTAAAGATCTCTAAGACTGGAAAAGATAGATTGTCATTGGAAATCCTGGGTTATCCAGCAAATGTTTTCAATCCTGGACCAGATCCATTACAGGTTTGTTGGGTCACCCAGGCTCACCCTTAATAGTCTATTTCCCTCAGTCATGGAGACCTTTTTTTTATAAATATGGCTCAATATATACAAGACTCAGCTAGGCACACACTCACATTCTCAGTTGCATGGATGAGACAGAGGGGGTCACTTGTTGTTGACATACATTGCACACAAACTTACATTAGCACACATAAGAAATTGACAATTACCTTTATTCATACACCATATGTAGAGATTAAAGCCCTGGAAGGCTTTTACTATGGCATTTGATTGTTCAAGCAACAAAATTAAAAAAATAATGTAATTAAAATATTTTACCATTATTGCAAATACCCTAAACAAACAATATAATCAAAATAGTTAAGATAGGTAATCATTGACATCTGACCACATTACTTCTGTTAAAGGGCTAAAAAGTAAAACTGGCACCAATGGTAAAGGAAGGGGCTTCACAGCTCCTTGCATTCTAGGACCACAACCAGATTCATTATGATTACCAGGTAAAGCAAATGGTGTGGGACAATATTTGGGGTTATTCTGCATAATTTCCTCTATCACCACATTTTCAGAGCCATAAGACTGTTCTTGTTATTTTATTGCCATTGTTATCAGTATTTGTAATAGTAATATAGACAACTATGGGAATATGGTGACATCAGCATTAGCAGCACCAAAATCATAGATCAAATCAATATTAGCAACACCCTCCCTATAAACATCATTGTTATCAGCTATACCAACTTTGTTCCAACAGCAACAATATTTCCATCATCAACATGCCCATGCTGGAAGTCCATTACACCACTTCTTGGAGCCTTCAGTGCTGAAATTGTCTGCTGGGTTAAGCTGACTTTTTACTACCCTCCAGAGCTAACTATTCAGCTGGTAGGTAAGTCCCAATCTAGGCTTTTTTATTGTTGCCTCTGGTGGCTTCTGTGATATTGCAGTCTTCATTCAGTGAATTAGAGGTTAGCAAAGTTTCTTCACACTGTAATTTCCTTTACACGCATTTCTATTTACAGTTTTTGCTGTTCCCTTTCCATTCTTGGCACTTCTTCTAATAATAGTCATCATTCATGGATTTACCTTTGCAGCTCACTGTTTTCAGAGATAAGAGTTCCCTTTTTGCTACTAGTGTTGCTGTTTGCATTCAGTTTGAAGGAAAAATTGACCTAAATATCTGTCATCCAGTTTGGTTCTACAATAACAGAACATGGTTAATTAGTTAATCAGTTCAAGATTGTCATGGCTGGTCCACCAATGAGTGACCAAGGAAGTGCAGGGGACTATGCTATCCATCTTGGTTGTAGTGGATAATTTATTTCCTTTTTCACAACAGTAACAAAATTTAAAAAAATAACCATCACTTTTTAAAACTGCGTAACTACAAATATAAACGCACCGAGTATCCATTTATTTTTTTTAATAAGATATCAGACAATTCCATCTTCTTCTATTTCTCTGTGGTTCAGTTTTTATGCCAACATACCAATTATAAATGCTTTTGAAGTTGCACATGGCTACAAAGCCCCATACACAGCAAGCTCCAGGCTACGAACTCCAACGATCCCCACATATGATGTCAGGTCCTGTAAAGAACAAATAGGCAGTAGGATGGCCATGGAATTTCTTACCTTGTAAAGATTCACTTGATATCATTACCTTGTTGCCTATACTGAAATTTATCATTTAGAGACTGATAGACATTTTATAACTTAATATTTATGGTTACCAGAATCTGCTGGATGGACTTACATAGGTGTCGGTGATCAGGTGGCTATATAAACTTTCACACATTTCACATTTACTGTCGGCCTGTTCCTAAGATTCATGTTTTTACTGTACCAGTTCTAGCTCTTGACCTTTGGTTTTCACTTACAATCTTACATTGCTTATTGTTCTTTGACTTTGGTTTTTACCCAACTTGTTTTGGATCTTGACCCTTGGCTATACATCCAAACTTACCCTGGCTCTTGATCTATGGCTTGACTCTTCATAATAGTGTGGCTACTTCCACTTTGCCTCTGGTTGCACCTTCCATCTCCATCTGACCTTACTTGTGTGTAGATTAAAGGTTACAACCGAATACCCATTTGCAGTGCAACATTCTCATCTTTAGAGGCTTTTCTGAAGAACCAGCAAGCATTTAGACTCTGTGGCTCAACCTTTACTACTCTTACTGGGGTGGCTGCTTGGGGCTGAGACTGACCTGCACCTCATAATAAAAAGATGAAAATTAACCAACATTTTATGAAAAACCACAGCATCTGTATTTACCAATACAATTACTAGTTATTAGTTACCCCTATATAACAATAATTCATTTATCCTATGTGCTATGAACATCCAATTATCTAAATGTAGACAACAAATATACCCTAATGAGATTCTCACTCTATTTATTATATTGAGTATCTCATCAATGTGATGGGTGTTTCCAAAGACCTCTCTAGGAATCACTTTGTGCCTTCCAAAAGAGAAAAATTGACTTGACAGGCTTCCCCAGCAACTTCCAGCAAGCTATTGGGTTGCTTGACCATGACAATGCCAACCATGAGAACAAGAATGGGATACCATGTGTGGCTGTAAGCATGGCTCCAGTGTGTGCACTCCAAATTGGAGGAGAACATAATGCTGAAAGCCAAGCAGCCATCCCAGTAAGAGTATGGAAGGGAAGGCAACTACTGACACCAACCACACAACACCAATAAAAAAAGGTATAAACCAAAGTATGGCTAATACAATTTGCTGAACTAACCCTCCTTGAGGCTCAGAGAAAATTCTTTTGACTATGAATTTTTTAAAATCCCTTTGAGTGGTGATGCTGTTGTGTCTAAACCAAAGTGTTTGAAAAAAAAATGACATTTACAGGAAAGTGAGTCAACATACAATGTCCCAAAAGTAACTCCTAGTGATTCTGTCACCCCTTGAGTAGGATTAAGGGACCCCATAAAGCTGTAAATTTCAGAATTTACGTATATCATGTTGACCCCCATACCTCAATACCTGACCTCTACCCACCGCTGTACACATTCTGTTTTTTAATAATTACCGCAATGTTTTTTAGACCCCCTTTAGAAACCATGGCAAGCCACCAGAATTTTTTTCACATTGATTTCATGATTTCAAGACTGTTCGAATTTTGGACATTCAAAATAAAGACTTTTTGGAACAGTTATCCTGAAATATGAGCAACACTTTTTAACATACAGTATTCCCAGTTTGCTGGCCACTTTGTATTGGTTTAAGTGGGGCTATCAACGAGTGATTCAAGCCGCCGCTGCTATTGATTTTACCATAACATACAGTGTGCCCAGCTAATGTTTTGATCCACAGCCATTAATACTTTCTAAATCAATGACCTAAAATAGGTAAGCAGCTCAAGTGTTCAGCTAATCGCCATACAACTTGTTGCATTGTTAGCTGCATACTTTTTCTAGGTGTGTGAATAAATATGCTAAAACCAAAATCCCAACTACTTACTTACCAGGTCCGATGTCCTTTTTTTACCCCCATGATAAAGAAATAAATAAGGAAAGCATGTGGAGGGATAAAGCTATATATCATACCCATATATGCTTAATTTGCCACCAGCACCCAAGTGGGGAGGATGTCATCATTATTCCAGTGACATCCCAGGACAGACACCACTGCACTGTGCTGGGATCTCTCAGATTCTACCTGTAGCACAGAAGCTTACTTTTTACATCCTGCTACAGTGTTTCTTCATTGCTCAGTACTTTGGGGTCTCCTTTAATGTTCTCTTGAATGGAGTGTTTATGTTTTGTATATACAGTACATATTCTGTATGTATTATAATTATTACTATGTAATTGTAACTTTTAAATTGGCAGAGCAAGTATAAAACATAATTTCCCAATTTTATGTAACTCTTTATCCTCCCAACAGGTGGCATCTTAGACTCCTTGTATGTTTCCTTTTATCTCCTTGCCACATCCTGTAGAAATCTTGGTAGCCAAATTTGACACTTTCTTATTCAAGTCAATTATTCAGAAGAATAAGGCATTCTTATTGACCTCAATGCAAGATCACCATTGGACAAAGACAGGCTCAAAGAAGCCAGCTTCTTCTGCACCGTTTTATTGGAAAGCCTATGTTTCGTAGATTATTACAATTTTATTTGTGAAATATAAACTGTATACATATAATAAATATAGGAAACTAGTTTAAACATTGTAAAGGTAAAACAAAAATGGAATTTAGGAATATGCATAGTTTGAAGGGTTAAACCCCTATAATTTTATTTTTTGCTGTCTGCATCCCACTAAGGAGGTTTTGTTAATTTATTATCATAAAGAACAAATAAACAAAACAAAAAATAAACAGAACAAATAAGGAAAAAATAAGAAGACAAAGAAAAATAAGGAAATCTCTCCAAAGCCAACACATGTCCATTTCGGAGGATTTTTCTCACCTATTGCTCTAATGGTAACTTAAATTGGTCTGTTTATAAAGCAGTGAATCTGAAATTTTCTAATACATTGCCCGGAAGAGAATCAAATACTGCTAATAAAACTCATGGAAATTGAAGATTCTCCACCAGAAAATGTTTCATGGAATGTAAGATTCACTGCTTTATTGATAGAGCCTGAAACGTTGGCATTCCCTCGTTTTCTATCTTAGGGACAATAATTGCTGGGTCAAAAAAAGAAGGTGAATTTTCTTAACCTGGGGAAGATCTAATCCTTTCCCAATTTAGCCAAAACTCTAAAATGGTTTGGCTTTAAAAGGAGATACCTGTTTTTTTATTTAATTTTTTTGGGTAGAGCAGAAAAGAATTAGTCTCTGTCTGTTTTGTATTGCTACATATGGCCCCATTGGGAAAATTTCTCCTAAGTTTGGCCCCCGATGGCAACAGAGTTTTGGGACAGAAAGTGAAGATAAATTTCCAACAGGGACACAGTGTAATGCACCTGGGCACACAAACCACAGCCAACTCCAAAAGTCCTTTTATCAAGTTTTATTGTAGTCATAAAACAAGACAGGGTATTTACAGAAATCAGGTCCGAAGCGTAGTACAGGAGGGTAAGGCAAAGGCAGGTCAGGAACAATCCGAGGTCAGGGCAGGCAGCAAACAAGAGAGGTCACAAACAATCCGAGGTCAGGACAGGCAGAGTTCTGGCAAGAGTCAGGTATCAGACCAGGTCGCTATTATAATCACAATTAGAGAACCGATAATCAACACAAAGAACGCACCTCTGCTTTTAGCAGGCAATGGTGTACAGGACAGGTTCTCCTTAAATGGCCAGAGTGACCAATGAACTTGCGCCACCTGGCGCCATTTGGTTGGAGAGTAACTGAATCACCTGCAATGCCACGCCCTCGGGGGGTACAAGAGGCGGACCTCTTCCCACAGTACTACTGGGACGTGCACTACTTTGCACATCCAATGGAGTGCTGAGAAAAGGACATCCATAGAGATCCAAGGGATGCCACCTGGCCGAACAGTAGTTTGGCCAGGACAGATCCCTCCGCCTGCAGAGAGAGACACGCTGCGAGGCCTCGGCCATGCTGCCTGCTGCAGTGGCGTCTCCCTCTGCGGCTGGGATCCCAAGGACACTGCAAGCTCGCAGGACAGGTAAGTTCCTTACACACAGACTGCAATACATCTGAGAGGTTCTAATTCAGTGTTTCTTGACATTCTTAACATAGGGGAACCCCTTGAAATACCCTTCAGGTCTTGGGGAACCCCTACAATAATAACTATATCCACAGCTCCCTGTATATATTATTGGGAAGAATGTCATCCTTACAGGGAGCAAAAAGATCATTGGCGTCTCTTAAACTGACTTGAGGGGCACAAATTGCTCATTGCTCAAGGAACCCTTTGCAACCTCTGGAGGAAACCTATTTGAGAAAAACTGATCTACTTTATCCCCACTTTACTAAAACAAAGAGTTGTTGTGGTTGGGTCCTCTAAAAGGAAGTTTCCTTTGCTTCTTCCCACTACCATTGTTACATGAACAGCCAGTGAAAAAAAAATCTCCCAATTGAAGCCACAATCAACAGAAAATTAAAAACCGCCAAGGAAACTCCCCCACCCAGTCTAAAACATAGTATTCAGTAAAAATATAATGCCTTTTGGTTGGAGTGATGCAGTAACAATGGAATTTCTGGAAAGTTTGCCATATCCATTTAAATTCAAGTACATCTCAACAGCTTTCATCATGCGCTCTCTCCAAAGCTTCCCAATAATGTAAAATTTCCTGCGGCTGGATGCGATGTGACGAGGTTCCGATAGATACATACAGAAAAAGGAGGTTTTGATAAAAAGAGCTGATCTTCAGCTTCTCAGACACATACCTATGTACACTTCTTCCAGTTTAAATAACAGTAAAGAGAAAGAAATGTTGTGAATCTTTTGGGCAACATCTATAGAAATCACATAGCCCAAAGCCCAAAGCTCAAAGCCCATACCTGAACAATACGGACAGTATCTATCACCATTGTATTTTTTTTTACTTATATACCACTTGATGTGTACATTATGTATGGGGACTTCTTTAGTTTTTAGAAGTCCTGTGAAAGGGTTAGAAGTCTTATTTTTAAGTAAGAGTAATTCAACAAGGTAAAACATATTGACAAACATGTCTGTGTCTGTTTTCATGATATATTGGGTCTCCGGGCAATAATGTGTAATCCAACATTTTTTGGAAGCCTGCTACAAAAGACTAATAGAATTTTGGCTAGCCAGTTTCCTAGTACACTGTAATTTATTAAGAAAATTCATTATTCAGATGGCAACCCATGCCTAAACCAGAAAATATATTTACCTAGTTGGAAACACACAATGGAAATAAGGCTGATGGTAGATAAGTCGTTCTGTGTCAGTCTGAATTCACATAATACCGTATACATAAATGATGAGTATTCAAACACAAGTGTGATATTAAAGGAGATTAGGTACAACCCTATTATTTTTCATTAAGCCTTAAAATGACTGTTGCTCTAATAAGCATAATAACATTATTAAACCAAATTATACATGCTAGATAGTACTTACCTCTCCTGCTGCCCTCCATGCTGAACACCATGTCAATGTAGGTTACCTCCAGCGATGGATTACTTTATATCAAAGTGCTGTACAGCTATCTGTGCAGGAGAAAAGGTAACTTTTTCTTACAATTATTTACAGATAAGGCTTAATAAGGGAAAATATGGACCTTGCAATAGTGGCGGCAAACATTCCTCCACCAATCTCTAAAGTACTAGGTGCCCATGTGCAGGGCCTTCTTATAGGGTTTTTACAAGAGGCAGCTACAAATTAAAGCAAAACTAAGCTCATTGGGGTGGGTGGGCTTTTGCTATATTCAGCAAGCATGCATAGCCCAGGATCACATCCAAGCTACCATTTTGCTGTTGACTCTCCGGTCTAACACATTCCTTCTTTACTATTGGGTAATCACAGAAGACCAATGTGTGCATGTAGGTATTAGGTTGTTTCTCGCTCTATTCTTGGGAGTGCTGGGAATAAAGATGTACGCCACACTGCATGGTGCATGCACTAAAAGCTGCCAGGAACAGGGAAAAAGAGACTGCTTTTTTCTCTCTCTTTCTCTACGTCCTGGTGAGTTTTCGTTATTGTTTAAATAAAATGTCGATAAAAAATTATGATATTTTTTATTTGATTGTTCTCTTTTTGCACTGTAGAGTCTTTGAACATGATTTAAGTTCCCTAAGACTAGAGAAAATGGGCCATCATGGGAGAACCTAGATGATCCAGCACAACTGAAAAGGATTTTGTGAAAACCATTTGCCATTAGTTGGCAAATGTTTTCAATCCTGGACATGGTCAATTGTGTTACACAAACAGTAGTAAGATTTTTAAAACAGATACTAATAAATTATAAGACAAATAAAGGGTCTTTGGGCATGCAAGTAAAATTTTACTTTTTTACAGAATAACATTAACAGTAATAGTTGTTTAAGGTGTCCAAACAGAACCTCGGGTATCTTAGTTCCACCATACAAAGCTTCCACAGGGGTGAAAATGACTTGTGATACAGATCAAATCATAAAATAGCCCTGATAGGTATATTTCACTTTTTCCAAGTATTGCACAACAGTTCCCCTATGGTACAATTTTTTACAAAGTAAAAATTTTGTCTACTGCCAAAAATATAAATCAAGCTATTGAATGTAGAGTTGATGTAATATTTTTCTTACTCTTAATTATGTAAAAAAAACAGTTAAATTTTATTTGCATGCTAAAAAGCCCCTCTATATTTCTTAAAATTTTTTAGTATTTGTTATATCAATTCAGGGCAGGCATATGAACAACTATTTCTTTTTACCTATGGATAGAAGAGAACCTCCATAACGCTTTATTATGAACCTAGTAAATGATTTGAAAACCTTGGCTACTTAAGAGCAAACCTTTCTAGGTCTGCTAAACCCCCCCCCCCCCTCCATGGTCTGTCTTGTAGTTCAATTCTAAAGATGACCAAATCAGTCTACAAATTTCCAGATTATAGGACATGGTAATGCAAACAGCTCACAAAGGCTGATTTCGTGGCCAAAAGAGCAACATTCCCTATTGGAGAACCAGGTAATTATAAATTAAACTTTAATACATACAAACTATACCACTGAAACTATACTACATTGATACTTGGCCCTAGAAGATTCTCGACCAGAAAATGTTTCAATGAATGTCAGATTTTTTGTAATATAAATAAAGACCCTTAATATTGTCATTGTATTTCATTAACCCTAATGCAATTTTTTTTCCAAACCTGCTCAGTGCCATTAGCAATCTTATTTAGCCCTCCTCGAATTTTATTTAGATCAATCTGCCTTGTTCTGGTCATCTGATTTTGTACCATAATGCTGGTGAAAGGCGCCCAGGCCTTTTGGTGTAGAGGGCATTTCAGGGACTGGTACTGCTAGGTAATTCAATACAGACAGTCTTGGAGATGATGGCCACCCAACACATGTGTCCTGCTTTGCGCACCTACTGAATCTGGTGGTGCACAAGTTCGTAAGCACGTACCCAGCAAGATCCAGTGCCAACAGAGTCTGCCATCACATACACCCTGCACATGCTCCAGCATCTTTGTGAGCAAAAGATAGTCATCGGCCATTAGTTGGTCAGGGTGGTGCATTGAGGCAGCGATGCCCTTGGTACAGCCACACAACAGAGCTATTTTAGTGACCAGTGGCTGCAGATGGAGACGCTATGCAAGGTACTGGCCCCCTTTGAGCAGGCCACAAACGTTGTTAGCAGGGCGAGGTCAGGCTGGAACGATGTAATACCCATCATCTTTCTGCTTGATGAGGGTGAGGAGGGGAACAAATGGGGGAGGAGGATGAGGATGACATTACACTCCATTGGGCACAGCCAGCATCAGGAGGAACAAGATGGGAGATTGGCCATCATCATGAGTTTAAAGAGGAGAAGGAGGAAAATGAATATGATGATGATGAGGTAGACCATGTTGGGGCTGCTGGACAGGACCGGTCCAACCGACATTTTTGCTGTCGCCGCCCAGGCAGTGTGCGGGCGATGGAACAACAGGAACTGCTTCAGCTTGAAGAGGAGCATGTGGGTGATGAGGAGGAAGATTTTTTGGTGCCTACTGAAGGACAGGAGGAGAATGAGCGCAGGGAACCGAGGACGATAGTGAGGTCCCAGCTGTAGATTACAGTTACCAATGCTGTCCACGCTCCATCTCAGGGCCCACCGCCTCCCCTTCATGCTGTTACTGCTGCTGTCTGCCCAGTACCCAGCTCTACATGCCTGTTACTAATGCCCTCCACAGGGCCCACTGCCTCCTCTTCATGCTGTAGATGACGAGACATTTGGCTACATTAAGAGAGTCATAGTTAATCCCGCTGTTTATCCGTGTCTGCCCAGTACCCAGCTCTAGATGCCAGTTACCAATGCCATCCACACTCCGTGTCAGGGCCTACTGCCTCCTCCTCCTGCTGTTACTGCTGCTGCCTACCCAGTACCCAGCCCTAGATACCAGTTACTAATGCCGTCCTTGCTCTGTCTCAGGGCCCACCGCCTCCTCTTCATGCTGTTACTGCATCTGCCTGCCCAGTACCCAGCTCTAGATCTCAGTTACTAATGCTGTCCACACTTCGTCTTAAGGCCTACCGCCTCCTCTTCATGCTGTTACTGCCTGCCCAGTACCCACCCCTAGATGCCAGTTACTAATGCCATCCTTGCTCTGTCTCAGGGCCCACCGCCTCCTCTTCATGCTGTTGCTGCTGCTGCCTGCCCAATACCCATCTCTAGATGCCAGTTACCAATGCTGTCCACACTCCGTCTCAGGGCCTACCGCCTACTCCTCTTGCTGTTGCTGTTGCCGCCTGCCCGGGATCCAGCACTAGATGTCAGTTACCAGTGCCGTCCATGCTCCGTCTCAATTCCCGTATTTTACATTGACTTGCTATTGCCTCATGACTCATGGAAGGAATACAAGCACCTACCCTGGCTGAGCACATGTTCTCATCTCTCCCCCTGTACTTCCTGAATTTTCTAATATCCTGGTGAGCTTTCCAAGGCCACTATCAGGGGCAGGAAACACTTGTACAACTTTATTTGCATTTTACAAAGTTACAGCTAGCAGATAGAAAAAGGTAGTCCCCTACACACCAATGACTCCAATAGCTACAGCTTCTACACTGTCCATTTGTGTGACAGGCACAACTTGCTGTTGGTGCTGCCGCCTGCCCAGTACCCAGCTCTAGATTCCAGTTACCAATGCTGTTCATGCTCCGTCTCAGGGCCCACCACCTCCTCTTCCTGCTGTTACTGCTGCTGCCCACCCAGTATCCAGCTCTAGATACCAGTTACTAATGCCATCCTTGCTCCATCTCAGGGACCACGGCCTCCTCCACATGCTGTTGCTGCTGCCACCTGTCAGTACTCTATTCACTAAAATTGTACACTTCTGGGTGGCACTGACGATGCACTACACCCAGCTCTCCATGACTCCTACCAACGCAGTCTCCCTGGCAACAGTTGAACAGAGGCCACACATTGCTACTGCTCTCACTGACTAATGTCACTCCACTACTTGTCCACAAAATCTATGGGTCATGCAGGTTATGATGCCAGCTAGCAATTATTATTATTAATAAACAGGATTTATATAACGTTAAGATATTATGCAGCTATGTAAATTCAATAGGGATGCCTACAATAAATAGCAATGCGTTTTACTGCTGTTTTCAGGGCAGGGACTGTTGCTAGTGGGTTGAGTTTACGCTTTCTCAATGTCCTAATGTTTATGCTGCCTTCTGGACGCTGTCAATAACACAAAAATCCTATATGCCTTCTGTGACTTTGCCGTGCTATTGTCTGGCTATTGACTTTAATAGCATTTGCAAAATCGATTCACCGAAATTTTGCAAACCCGCTGGAAGTTCAAGGAAATTTTCGCTAGACTGTCAGAGGCCTTCTCACTCATCCCTAATGGCCACCCATGGTCACCATCAAAAAAGGTATTTCTTGAATTCTTTTTTTTAATCCCAGAGATACAGAAATTTAGAGGAATTTTTTGATTGCAACAGGAATTCCCAGTTTAGTTGACCCCAAGAAAAGGTGAACATTTCCCAGTTTTGTAGACAAATTCAAAAAATGAATTTCTCTCTTCTCTTTCTCTGGACAATGAATAGTGGGGTGGATCTTCCCAATGGAGTCCCAGATATCAATAAAATTATACAGAGGGTGAGGAGGATTGAGCTAGGGGGCATTGGGCTCCTTGGGCCTCCACTAATATGTTATGTTGGGCTTGTGACCCTATGTAATTCATCATTCTGACATCAGTCAGGGTTGGGTTCAAAGTGCCTGACACGATGGGCAAAATAAAGCTACCTTCCCCCTGTTCAGATCTGTAATCACAGAGGCAACATTCAACTTGCTTCACCTTGTAAAGCAGGCAACTAACTTTAGCTCAAGTTGTTAGAAGTCCAGGCTCCTCCAGGTAGAATTGTGGCCTTAAAGCCCAGAATGGGCAATCCCACTGGGACCTCATGATCAATCAGAGTCACCAGGTCAACAAGCTCTAGCCTAATTTCTAAAATAAAATTAGAATTGCCCAAATAGAAAAGTCCAGCTCCACCAGCACATACCTCTTTCCAACAGCCACTACTACCCCCACAATGTTCTTCTACAGGGACCTGTACCATACTAATCATTGTTTATACAGAACTGCAGGAATACCAGAAAATTATACTTAAGTGTAATTAGGGAAAACATAATCTTTTCCAGCACATTCCTCCAAAGGAGCCAAGCTGAAAACTTAAAATTACATTGTTCGAAAATGAAAGGACGACTAGGTTGTAGTTGCTCTCCAGACAAAAGATTCTAGTCCTACACTGACATATTATAACCAAAACTAAAAGAAAAAAAATGTTTTGCCTACAGGTTCATTTAAACCACAGTCAAAGGGAAGATACATTGCCTCTGATTCATCAAGCAGAATCGGATGATCGCTCGCGCATTCGTATTCGCGATCCGAAATCGTACGCCGTCGCGCTATTCAGCAAAAATTTTCTTACCAAATTATCAGGAAAATCTATTAGGCATAAAGTAACTTCTCTTACCTTTTACAAATGTATTAGGTGCTATCAACATTTTGAGTTTCAAGGTGGTTCCTGGCTGCTGATATAAGAGATTATATGACAAAATGTGTCAACAAACAGATTTAATAGTTGCCCATTATCAAACATACAATAAAAATAAGTGACATATGTAATAAATTGCAGACATGCATATCCATAAATTACAAATGTGCCAAAAATAACAGTGCTTATGTATATATAAGTCTCATTGTACTTCTTAACCACATGTTTTTTTTTCTAGAACTATTTCTGAAGAATAGAACAAAGGCAATGATGCAAAAAAGCAAACTTTCAATTTATGATAAGGAAGAAGAAGAAACCGTAGAAGAAGAAGAAACCGTAGAAGAAGTACGTTGGTAAAGGGGGGGAAGAAAGAAAAGGGGGCAAAGGATGGAGACAGAGAAAGTAGATGGCAGAACTGTTCATAGAGAAGGAAGAAGAACAAAATAAAGTTCTGAAATAAAGTTCAAACCAAAACATTTGGAGCACATTGCAGGACCTTAAGCAATGGGTTAAGGGAGGATTTTGATAACCACATTTGGAACATGCAGCTGCACTAGTTGCTTCCGTGGAGGTGGGGATGCTACGTTAAAAGCCTAGGTAGGCCCTGTGTAAAATTATAGAAGAGGTTTTAAATCTTTATTATGAGGAGCCAAATAAAAAAAAAAAAAACAGGAAGTGAATGATTACTAAAATATCAGCAAAGCCTCAAATATAGCAATTTCTTATTTCTGTCAAGCCTTATTATATCTCAGAGGAATAAAATCTAAATTAACCATAGCATTAGAATACAACATTGGTAAACCACCCAGAGTGGTGATAATTTACATTCTCATGCTATACCAACAAAAGTGTGTCAATGATAATTTTATGGACAAATGGTTCTCACAAACATTTTGTATTTTCATTCATATCAAATTTATATAAGCAATGTAAATAATGTTATGTTCCAAATATTTAATTTGAAGCTGAGTTATTACATCTTTCACCCCATCTTTTCACATCCCAATTTTCTTTAAGTCTAGTCACCCCCCCCCCCCCCCCACCACCACCACTTGTTGCTCCTCCATGACTCACTTTTATTAAATGTTTGTTTTAAACAGCTGTACTATTTGTATTTATATCTATACATTATTGATACTTGCATGTTATTAAAACTATTGTTATTGAAAACCTCATTATAAATGACTGAAATAAAAAATACAATAGCATACAATTTACCAACATGAAAAGATAGTATATAATTGAAAACATAGATGAATAAATGGTGGTTTATCGATCTTAAACAAAATAAACTATGTTTCCGTTTTGTTATAACCCATCAAGAACATCCTTATGATCCAGTATGGAAATGTCGGGTGAATGTCAAATTCATTGCTTTCCAAATAGACCCCACAGATTAAAAAACACTCTGCTAAATAGCACTTTCCTGGTAATTCAAAATCTCCTTTCTTCCCCCTAGGATTCCCAAATGAATTGTATCCACCACCAGATTCATACTGAAGCAAGTTCATTCCACCAGATTCACACTGGAGAAATCCACTTACCCTCCTAAACGGACCCTTGAAATAATGGGTAATAACAGTCAAACCCACACAAGTTATTGTAAATCAGTCAGTGAATAATGATTTAGATCTCTCACTGGTCCCAGTTTATTTCCATCCAGTGAGTACACCGATAACAGCACTCCACTGCGTGAAATTTTGCGTGAATGTTTAATAAAACAAAAAAATGTATAAAAAAAAACAACACAACCATGTAAATGTGTATCGAGCTGCACCTGTGAGAGAATTTAATGACATTATACCCATCCACTGGATGCATTTCATAGGCTTCATGAGCTGAACACAGAAAACGCCATCATGATCTCAATTACAAACAGAGAAATTTCTGGCAGCGTTGTACAGAACCATTTATGGTACCCAATTGTTCAAGTCTTCATGTTAACTTTTATCAATTTTTTTATCATACAATTTTAAACTATGGGGAACTGGTAATTGTGCATTCATGAGATGAATCTGATGTCATGAGCTTGTCATGTGTATTCATGTCATTGTGAGATGTTTCTGAGGTGAGTATTCATCGAAGATTGGAGAAAGAATGAAATTGGTCATACAGTAGTTGACATTTTAAAGCAGAACTAAAGTTGTGCTTAGAAAATGAACACTCAGACAGGTCTTTATTGCAGAAAGGGAAAGATGATGTCCTTCTGCAATAAAAAAAGCAAGTTTTAAAGTTTTGTTATTATATTTAATAACCAGCATTTATATAGCGCCCACATATTACGCAGCGCTGTACATTAAATAGAGGTTACAAATGACAGACAAATACAGACAGTGACTCAGGAGGAGAAGAGGACCCTGCCCCGGAGAGCTTACAATCAAAGAGGTGGAGGGAACAGCACAAAATAGGAGAATGGATATGGATTGGTGGGTAAATAGAGAGGGTTTTAGGAGACAGAAAAAGATTTATAGATTTGTTATATATGCCACTTAGGGACATTTGTTATGCCTGTTTAATTTTGGCGCAATTTGCTATAAACACTATATTTCATTACCAACATCTGCTTAAAAAGGATTTTTTTCTGATATATCATTTTGTGATTAAACACATGTACACAATGTATTTGTTTACTTATTTATTATAAGTTGTCATTGTACACATGGGATCAATTTGTCCTGGTGAATGAAATCCAAAATTCTGTTGCATCAACAGAGGAGTAAAGATTCCAAAAGGGAAAATTTATCTGATCACAATTGGATAAGAGAAAAAATCTTATTCACTGGCTATTGCTTACCTAGAAGCGAATTCTCTTCAATGGAGCTGTGAGATTGAGAAACGACACTCACTGTTCAATGTCTGTGTGTAATTAAATATAGGACTGTTATTCTGCATTTCAGCCACAAGATGCCGCTGTTTCTTAACACAGATAAACAGGTTGCCAGTATTTGTATATTGTTAGGAGGTGTGGTTGTACTGAGAAAGAAGAAGACAGAAGAAAGGAAGCAGGAGAGCAGACATCTTGCAAGGACTGAGTGTGTAAACCAGAATCCGCTCGCATCCAAGTGTCAGCGCGTTCTAGAGTCTCAGGAGCTGTGGCTGAGAGAGGCTGACCACCGTCCAAAGCAGATCCTGTTCAGAGGAAAGGGATTGTTTTCCAGAAAGGCTGAAAGGAGCTGAGGAACGGAGAGCTGTCTTGCAGGACCTCATGTTTGCTGAAGAGACTTGTTGTTGTTGTTGTTGTTCAGTTTAAAGACATCATTGGATCCAGAACAAGACCTGGGTCAGTAAAATCGTGCACGCACCGCATTATAATATTGGCGCCTGAAATACCAGAGACTGAGATTAGACCTGCAGTAGCTAGTAAGTTAGGGTCTATGTGTGTGCCAGGTCATAAAAACCAATTTTGAAAGAGGGCGCTGTGCTGTGTTGACACAGCAGTCTCAGCCTCTGGGCTGAGTGTATGTAATATAATTTTCTTTGTCTTCATATTTGGAATTTTATTATTTGGTATATAAATCAGTAAAGTACGTTCTGTTTTACATAAGCTGGTGTCAGTGTTGCCTTCCCCGTTTGTGACTTCGGTGTATCCTAGGAAGCCCCCGGTACACGACTTACAATTTGGCGTAGTCGGCAGGATACAGCGACCGTTATGGACGGGAATGCAGCGAGAGACATTCCCCTGGCGCCAATGGCACCGGATCAGGACCCAGCTCAGTGTGCACCAAGGGGAGGCCAGCCTGCTCTAACACCGCTGATACAGCACGCCCCCAATGCTATGCCCGCCCCAGTAAGATATATTCCTGTAGGAGCGCTGTTGCGCCATCTGCCAAAGTTTGATGGTAGAAACATAATGTTGCAGGACTGGATTGAAAGGGTGCGAAGTGCTGTTAGAATGTGTAACCTGACCCCTGAACTGCAGGCAGAGGTTGCCTTGGGAGCTCTAGAGGGTGACATCAGACGGGCAGTGATGGTGAGGCCCGACCACGAGAGGGACACCCTAGAGAAAATATTCTCTCTGTTAGAGAGAGCCCAAGGGGGGCGTGCCAAAGTGGTACAGCTGCGCAGCCATTTCTTCAACCTTCCCCAGCGAGAGGGCGAGACCCTGATGCAATACTCCAATGCCCTACAGGAGATGTTCAATGAGATACAGAGGCGGGACCCAGAGGCAATGGGAGCCTTCCGGGAGGTGGACCAGTTACTAAGAGATCAGTTCATAGTGGGGCTCTCCAATAAGTTCTTACAGGACAAATTGTAAGAGATGACCCGGACAATGACCGTCATAAACTTCTACAGCGTCTACCTAGCCGCAGTGGAGAGGGAAGACGAGCACCTACCTATGGCGGCGAGAGTAGTGAATAGCACCCATGCTACAAGGGACTGGTCAGGGTCTGAAGAATCAGAGACTTTAAAGGATGTGGTCCAGGCCCTGCGGGCAGAATTGAAAGAAATTCGGTTGGAAGTGTCCCAGATGCAGGCAGGATCATCCCAGCCTCCGGAAACGAACCCCGTGCCACTCCACCCAGGATAACTTAGGTGCCTCTCTGTTGGGCTTGTCGACAGTACCGCCATATGGCCAGGAGGTGCCCGGAACAAATAGCGTCCGAGCCCACGTTAAACTGCTGACCGCCTCAGGACATCAGAAGCTAAGCCCTATGCGCGAGGAACACGACCTGTATGCCAGCAGCCCTGTTATGGAAGCCGAGTTGGAAGGCCAGAAGGTCCGCTGCCTAGTGGATACAGGGTCGGAGTGCACCCTTATGCCTCTGGAATTCTTTGAAAAGCACTTTAGGCATATGATGGAGCCAGAAGATGGAAGCGTCATCAGGCTGACGGCTGCCAATAACAGAGAGATGGGCGTCCGAGGAATAGTCTGGATGGGGGTCCATCTGTTTGGGCCAGACATCGGCAAGAAGGGGATTGTGCTGGTGGGCCGAAGTATTGGCAACGGGCCACCACACACCGGCCAACTCAGAAGGTTCTACAACAGATGGTGAGGAGCTGCAGTCTGCAAAAGAGCAACATATCCGGTCTGCCCCTTGGAGACGTGAAGGTGCGGCGGAAGACCCGGGTGAAGATCTCACCGCGACAAGAACAGATCCTGATGCTGCCGGTGAGGGCTGGACAACAACTGAATGGACTGGAGGTCCTGATCGAGCTCGCTTACCAGGAGGAAGTGCAGACTCATCCACTAGTAGGCCGGGCTCTTGCCATTGTGAAGGATGGATGTGTGCCAGTACGCTGCCTTAATGTTGAAGACTGTGAGTTAACCGTTCCTGGGAGTACCTTGCTGGCCAAAGTCTATGTGTCCGAAGGGGATGTCACTCGACGAAGGAGCTTCACGCTACAACCGGATAAGAGATCAGCCTGGACCTATCTGATAGAAGTCCATCAGAGGGAAACCCCGACCGCGGAATGGAACGGTTGAGTGATCATGGTCCGGATGGGGGTGGACTGCAGAACCCTGACCCCAGGGCAACAGAAGTTGCTGGAAGACACCCTCTGGGAATTTCAAGAGGCATTCTCAAGACATGATGAGGACTTTGGGTGTGCTTCTGCCATCGAACACAAAATCCCTACCGGCGATGCTGCACCGATCAGGGAACGTTATCGGCAAATTCCACCTAAGATGTACCAAGAGGTGAAGGATATGGTGGAGAGCATGTTGGAAAACCGGGTGATCCGAGAAAGTCAAAGTCCTTGGGCTGCTCCAGTAGTCCTGGTGTGGAAGAAAGATGGGAGTCTCCAGTTCTGCGTGGATTATCTCAAACTGATTGCTCAGAGCGTCCGGGATGCTTACCCCCTTCCACGGATTAAGGAGTCGTTGTAGGCCCTGAGCCAAGCAAAGTTCTTCTCAACTCTTGACATGGCGAGTGGGTACTGGCAGGTGCCAGTGGCCAAGAAGGACAGAGCGAAGACGGCTTTCATTCTACCTATGGGACTGAGTTCAACCGGATGCCATTCGGCCTTTCCAATGCCCCGGGAACATTCCAGCGGTTGATGGAGTACTGTCTGGGGGATTTAAACTGTCTGGGGGATTAAACGAGTCAGTATTGATATACCTGGACGATATAGTAGTGTTTGGGGCATCCTTTGAAGATCACCTCCAGAAGCTGCGACAGGTCCTAGGACGGCTACGAGACCATGGACTCAAGATCAAGCCCAACTGTTTCAAAAAAAAGTGCCAACTGTTTCAACAGCAGATAGAGTATTTGGGGCATATGGTCACCCAGGAGGGGGTAAAGCCGTCCCCCAGCAAGGTGGAGGTTGTCCAGAAGTGGCCCCAACCAAGTACACTACGTGAGGTGCGGTCATTTGTGGGACTGGCCGGCTACTACAGGAGGTTTATACCCAAATTTGCTCATTTGGTGGGCCCATTAAACGAGCTACTAAGAGGCACTGCAGGGGGCCCGAAGACACGTCCCATTGACTGAGGACCCCGGCAACAAGAGGCCTTTGAAGCAGTGAAGAAGGCGCTGACTAGTGCCCCGATTCTGGCTTATGCGCGGTTCGACACCCCATTCCTGCTGTACACTGACGGAAGTCTACATGGTCTTGGGGCCGTGTTATCCCAAGTCCAGGATGGACGTGGGAGAGTCATTGCCTATGGCAGCCAGTCTCTGAGGGGATCCGAGCGCAATCCTGACAACTACAGCTCCTTTAAATTGGAGTTACTGGCACTGGTGTGGGCCATGACCGAAAGGTTTGCGGAGTACTTGACAGAGCCACATGAAAGAACTGACCTTGAGATGGACAAGCCAGGAAGGTCTGAGAAGTAAGTGGAACTCTGAGGTTTATATCTGGGCATATGTACATGATATATACACTCCTATTTCAAGATGAACATTTAAAAAAAGGGGAACATCATAAATATTTAAATGTTTTATTTTCCTTTTTATGTTCACTTATACTTTGTTCCTACTATAACTGTTTTCTTAATTTTTAAAATGCGTCCACATTGCCGCACATTTTGTGTGGCAGCCTATTGGGTTAAATGAACATCTCACTGCACCACATTGCACAGAAATAATATAAAAATTTTAAAAGTGCAGTGTGCAACCATATGGTGCAATAGGTGCACTCGTACTGTGTATTTGGGGTACCATTAACAATGAATGGCAAACCAGCACATCACTGTACTTCATGTGTGGCCATGCATTGTTTTTTCCTCATTGAAATATCCACATTATTGCAATATATTAATGGAAATAATGCTTTCAGACCATATGGTAGTCAATGGGTTCACAGCCTTGGTATATTAAATGGCATTGGGAATGGGGGCTGGGGGGGTGTCTAATTACAAAGAAAAGAGCTTCATGAATAATGTTCATGCAAAATATTGATCAAATAATAATCCAGAATGCAAGGCAAAGGCAATGCAAAGCAGAGGAGCTGAAAAAATGAAGAAAACCACATGCTTTGACATCAAGCAAGCATAGTTTTAATATTTTAGTTCAATATTGTATTTATGATTTGCATCTATAGTGTACAGCTTTGTATCTAAATTACCATCCTGGCACCTAAAAAATAAAAACTATTTGCCAATGCATGGCGCACAAAAAAATAGACTGAACAATCATTTAAATGCATAGAGGGAATCTAGATCGGGTCCTATTTATTTGTTCTGGCCCGGTTGGAATCTCCCTGCCGTGATGAAGCTAGTTGAAGCTCCTAGGTGCACGGGAGGTGAGGCTGCCCCCCGGGGCCTGGGACAGTGTTCTTCCCGGGGGCCGGGGTGGTGCCCGACCCTCCTTGGTATATTACAAGCAAGTTTGCTGTGCTGGTTGTCTGTTTCTTGTTTGTCCTGTTTGTCTTTTCTGTCCCCCTGTATATCCCAAATTTTTCTCCCTGATCCCAGAGGAAGTGCATATATGGCTCCGCTATTAAGATATCAATATGATGACTGATTCTCCCGCAGTTCTCGCAGCCCATACTAAGCTAACAGTGTTATCTCATAATGTTCAGGGCCTTAACTCACCGGTCAAGAGGTCTAAAGCATTCCACTATTACAACTCCTTAAAGGTGGATATTTTAGCTTTGCAGTAGACACATTTCTCCAATAATTCGATCCTGAGATACCTTCATAGAAATTATCCTATCTTCTATAATGCTAATTCTGATAAGAAGAAGTGTGGGGTCCTTCGGTGTTTTCGAAAGAGCTTGAACTTTGCGCGTACCAGGGGGCAGGTTCCTGGTAGTGATTGGATATGTTGGTTTACATTCGATTACGGTAGTATCTTACTATGCGCCCAATGAGGGTCAATTGGCATTTTTTCACGCCTCTCTGGGCGAGATTTGGCCCAAAGTTAGGGGCTCCCTAATCTTGCCAGGAGACTCTAATCTGGCCTTGGATCATATCTTAGATATATCCAAATTGAGCAGATATAGAGACCCTCCGAAAAAAAGCCATGGTCTTTCTCTTTTACTGAGAAAATATGATCTTGTTGACAGCTGGAGGGAAATGAATCCATTGGTCAGGGATTATACCTATTTTTCAGCGGCCCATGACCAATATTCCAGTATTGATCATGGCTTTGTCCAGTCTCATATGCCCCCCAACTTACTTGGGGCGCGAATTTTGTCGACCCCTTGGTCTGATCATGACCCCCTGGCAATATATTTTACTGGTTTTAGCAGACCTCAATCCGGGTTTCACTGGAGATTTAACGAAAGCTTTGTTTCAGATACACTGGCAAAAGGGGAGATAGAATCCCTGTTACATGGCTACTTTCAGAATAATAAAGTGAGTGACACATCCCCAGCTGTTAATTGGGAGGCTCATAAAGCCTATATTGGGGGAGAGTTGATTAAAATAGGGGCGTCACGCAAACGTGCCCTTAACAAACTGATTGATACTTGTCTCCAAGATTACCATAAGTTACGGCTGCAACACAAGAAAGCTCCCCATTCTGTGTTGAAGTCCCAGCTGGAGGCCAAACGTACCGAACTTAATTTGATTCTAACCACTAGGGCAGAAAAATCACTTCGCTGGTTAGCTCATAAATTTTATCTGTGGAGTGACAAGCCAGGAAGCCTATTGGTTAAAAATTGGTTAACCCCAAGCCCAAGACTCATGCCCTCCCTAAAATTAGGGTCAAAGGTGGTAGGCTATCACAAAACCCAGAAAAAATTCTAGCAACTTTTGAGGACTTCTATGGCCGTTTATACGGTTCTGAGGACTCAGTTTCCAAAGTGGGAATTGAAGGGTTTCTTGACAAGCTCGATCTCCCCAAGCTACATTCTAAACATAAGGCAACTCTGGAACGACCATTTACAATTGAGGAACTGAATGGAATCTTTGTATTTCTCAAATTGGGCAGCGCACCTGGTCTGGATGGATTCTCCAATTTGTATTACAAAACGTTCAGTTCTGTCCTGGCGCCGCATCTGGTGGCATATTTTAATTTTCTGCGGGAGGGGAACTCTCTGTTGGGTGATGCCAATAGAGCATTCATTAGTGTGATCCCTAAGCCAGGAAAGGCTTTTTCTGATTTTTCTGATTAACTGTGATCTTAAAATTTTGACGAAGATCATGTCATTTCGACTGGGCTGCTTCTTGGGAGCCTACATTCATCCAGACCAGGTGGGCTTTATGCAACACAGACAGGCTCCGGATCAAACGAGAAGGTCTACTGACCTCATATCGGTAGTAAACTCCAGCTGAGACAGGGGCCCCTCACGCCAGGCTATGCTGCTCTCCCGCAACCTCCAAATAGCTTTTGATATCCTGGAGATACCTGTTTCAGGTTATCCTCAGAATGGACTTTGGTTCCCACTTTACTAATCTGCTTCTGGCTTTGTATGATTCCCCAGAGGCAAAAATATCGCTAGGGGGATTTTTTTCCAAAGCGATCCCAATTAAGAGGGGGACCAGGCAGGATTGTCCTCTTTCTCCACTTTTGTTTCCCCCAGCAATTGAACCTCTAGCGATAGCCTTGCGTTCAGATTCTAATATTAAGGGGATTAGTTGTGGTCGAGTTGAACACAAATGTGCACTCTTTGCTGATGATATTTTGATGTTTATCACCTCCCCAATCACTACCTTACCTAACCTAATGAGACTTCTAGATGATTTCTCAATATGTTCGGGCCTGAGGGTCAATAAAACTAAGTCTCAGGCTCTCAATATAAATCTTCCCACTAGGATGATGTCAGCGATTCAGGAGAAATTTGACTTTAGTTGGCAAAAGGATTCCATCCAGTACTTGGGTATCCAGTTGACCTATACAGATGTAATTATGCGCCCCTGTTGAAAAAACTTTACGCAGATATTAGGAGATGGTACTTCACGTCCCCCCCCCCGTCGTAGCTGGGGCGGATTGCTGCAATCAAAATGAATCTACTTCCTAGATTGCTTTATTTATTTTGTACTCTCCCAATTCAAGTCCCCATGAAGGTGATTGCACTCCTTCAGTCTAGAATAATGCAGTTTACCTGGGCAGGGAAGAAGGCCAGAATTCGTAAAGACACGTTCCTTGCCCCTAAGCGTATGGGGGGGCTGGGAGTTCCGCACCTGAACTACTACTATGTGGCAGCACAAGTAGCGCAAGTCTAACTAAGCACCTTGCATGGTACCAGACCCCAATGGGTCGAGATTGAGAATCAGGATCGCTTTCTTGGATCTATAGAGTCTCTTATGTGGCGCAGGAAATGCATAAGAGGACTTATAAAATGCCCAGCTCTGTTCCATTCAGTTATGGGATAAATATAGCAATCACCCGAAAATAGCCTCTTCTCATAAACCTTTAACCCCACTCTGGAATAATCCAGACTTTCTGCCAGGACTATGTCCGGCGAACTTTAATTGGTGGATCTCTGAAGGCTTTAGGGGGGTGAAAGACCTGATAGATATTCGGGCAGTGCTTACATGGAACCATTTGTCCAGCAAATTTGAAATCCCCCCTACGGAACATTTCCGATATAGACAATTGACTTCTTATATCAATGCTATAATTAGAGAGGCCCCAAGACCCATGCGCTCTTCCCCTTTCGAAAGTACTTGCTCCTCAATAGCCTCCACCAAAGGGCAAATTTCTGTTATTTACGCGGCTTTAGCTGCCCCGGACAGTAAACTGCAATATATGACAGACTGGGAGTCCGAATTGGGTACCACATGGGAATTGGAAGAGTGGTGGGAAAAGGTATACGTCCTTTCCAAAGTCTCCCTGAACTCTGCGGTAGTGGAAGCCAATTATAAAGTGGCGCTTAGATGGTATCTCACTCCGGCTAGATTAGCAAAAATGTTCCCATCGGTATCCCCCTTATGTTTCCGAGGCTGTGGTTCTAGGGGCACCATGTTGCATATATGATGGTCTTGTCCGATCGCTAAGACATTTTGGGACGAGGTATGTAGATTGATCTCTAGAATCTTACAGCAGGAGATTAGTAGCACGGTGGAGGCCGCTTTGTTTAACAAACTTGCAGTATCTCTTCCTAGACCCACAAAGAAACTGATTAGATTGATCCTATTGGCTGGCAGAATTGTATTGGCTAAAGCTTGGAAGTCACCCGCGACATCTCTGGACCCTATTGTTCCAAAAATGAACTGGATTATGGTGAATGATAGACTTACTCATACCCTAAAGAACTCTTTAGACAAATTTGAAGATATATGTGAGCCGTGGATTTCTTTTATTAGTGCATAGTCATTGATCTTTGTGAATTCACTTCTGAATACGGTGCTTTGGTTATGTTGGTTTCTCAAACTTCCTCGACCTTCCATTTCCCCCTCCCTTGTAGTATCTATTCCCTTTTTTCCTTTCCGTTTTTTCTTTTTCTTTTTATTCCTGTTCTCTTTTTTTTTTTGTTTTTTTCCTTTGGGTTTGTTTGTTACCTGTCTGGTTGTGGGGCATAGACAAGAGATATATTACTGTAATGCTTATTCCCAGTTTACTAATGTATGTTGTCTTTCTCCGGACATATGTGTCTCTTTTGTTAAGATGTTTTTTTCCTTCATTTGTACCGGGATGAGGCAGATGGTTTTGTTTGGGTTATGCTTGCATTGATTATTGATTTAAATACCTACACACACTTAATATGTCATTGCTCTATGTTCTAATGTTAATGTTATTGACCTGTTGTGTTTTTGAAAATCTTAATAAAAATATTGAAATATAAAAAGCTCAATCTTTACCTCTAGATCTTTTGAGGCAGACCTATCATCACATTTTTAACAATAAAACCGATGGCTATCCCTTTTATATCATTAAATCCTAATTTTTTTTTACGTATTTGGGGAGTTCTCTTCCCTTATATCTTTGCCACAGTGATGAAGACAGAAGAGGGAACCTGCAGCCTTTTGGGATACTTGCATTATATCCCAGGAGGAGGCTGTGGGCTGCTCCTTTTGCATATGCCTTAGATCAAGCATGTGTCATTAGGAGGTTTTTCTGGAATGTAAAATAAAAAAGTTCTTGATCTCATGTATGCGCAGTGAAATCTGCACTTTTTTTACATCTGGCAGAAGACACATTACCTGACCTTGCACCTGCAGCATGCAAGTTTGGGTGGTGTGAATAAAAACGCAGAACAAAGAAGACGGCAGTGCTGGACGGGACGGCAAGCAACGGAAAGAAAACGGTAGCTGAGACAGCTAAGAACTCACTGGGCTCAGTTTGTGGATGGATTGAGGGCTTTTCACAAGTAATGGTAAATGATTTTTCTTTTTTGTGAAAGTTCTGCTTTTTTATTATTCCTCCGTTACCCTCCGTTGGCACTTAGGGCTAAATCACATGGCTGGCAGGTCCTAGCAAACGGCTACCATGCACTCAGGAGCTGCAAACCACACCTGATTTGCATGAGACTGCAGCCACAGAGGAAATATTCAAGCAGTAACCATGTGGTCAAACATGACTCGCTTTTCTTGAACTGTGCCTTGATCTGTCTCAGACATCTGCAGCTGTGTGCAAAAAATGGTTCCCAACCTCTCCCATTCACTTCAATGCTGCAACTAACCATGGGAATTAAATGACCCCTACTCAAGTTAAAAAGTTGACATTGCTCTTTTATTCCTTTGTTCTGACTTTTATTTCTTTAGCATCCCTTTTTAAAAATTTTGGGTTAACCACAAAATTGACCACTCCAAATTTTTACAGGAAACTAGAACATAATCATTTTCTGTAAAAGCTTCTGAAGCTGCAACACATTAATGAACCACTTTAGGAAATAAAAGTTTTGTTAGGGTTAACAGGCAACTTCCCCTTAATACATAAAACAGGAATCGTACTAGAGAACTACAGGTTTATCCTACAGTCATGGCCAAAAGTATTGGCCCCCTTGTCATGGGTCCTACAGCAGGGGAATGATCCAAAGCATACTTCAAAAAGCACCCAACAATGGTTTAAGACAAAGCACTGGAGAGTTCCAAAGCGGTTCCCATGGAGAACCTGTGAAGAGATTTAAAAACAGTAGCTGGGAGAAGAAACTCTTCAAATATGAGAGACCTGGAGCAGCTGGCATTATATAGCAGCATACCGCTCCATCTAGGTATCACAAATATCTCAAAATGCCTACATACAGCATATATTATGTCAGCAAACCAAAACCAGTTCATCATATTTTTACTTACATATATTCTCCACAGAAATATATTCACTTTTGACAATAAAACATATATACAGACACGGTGTAGCAATGGGCACGAATAGTGCACCATCCTACGTCAATTTATATTTAGGGGAGTGGGAAACGACCCTATTCTCCAATCCAAACATGCTACCATATAAACAACATACCACTTTGTGGAAATGTTATATAGATGATGTCCTTTTGATATGGACGAGATCCATACTAGTTCTTACAAAATTCTTCGAACAAATACAACATATTGATTTAAATTTAAAATTTACCATGAATTACAACTCAACACAAATATAATTCCTAGACCTATACATCACGATTGATGACAACCATCAAATATCAGCTACATTTTTTTCGCAAAACTACAGCAGGCAATACTATACTTCACGCAGAATGTTCTCAACCCAAAGCCCTCATAAACAGTATACCATACAGTCAATATTTAAGGTTTAGAAGGACCTGAACCACAGACAAAACTTTCAAAAAAAAGCCAATGGTTTACGCAATAGATTACCGACAATAAGCTTCTTCAAAAATCATACCAAAAAGCAGTATCACATCAGAGAAAAGATTTCCTCTTTAAGGATAAACAGATAAACAATCCCCAAATAACTTGGGTAATCACACAATACAACCAACATCATAACATTCTCTTTAACACTCTAGCCCAAAACTGGCATATACTACGCTCTGATCCCCAGGTAAGCAAGTTTTTTGGAGAACGTCCCCTAATTACTTACCGCAAATCTCAATTTGAAATTTGAGAATGAGATTTGCAGTAAGTAATTAAGAGTCATTCTCCAATAAATTTACTTACTAATACTGACAACCAAAGATGAGATAAAATGTAAAGCCCTGAATATAGTATTGTCCCAAATTTCTTGGAATAGTTGGGGGACCTTTAGGACCTCCAAAAAAAACAAACGTCATTTTTCCAAAACCTAATGGTAAAACATAGGCAGGAATAGCTGTATTTAAAATGTATATTGTTGGGTGAAGTAGTAAGGGCGACCTATAGGAGCATTTCCAAGGTATACAAAAATGTAGAAATAAGGGATAAAACACATTTTATACCAATCAATGGGTTCATTAGCATTTCCAAATGTCACTCATTACCATCCCAATGCTTGTAGATATAATAGTATTTTATCTTTATTCAGAAATATTTCTGTGAATGTGACTCTCACATATTCATATATTCCAGGAAAACCTATTGTATTACAAAAGGCTGGGGTGACAGTTGCAGTATAAAATAATACTAATAATGTAAATAATAGTGACATTTATAACATGACTGTAAGGTTTATTTTTTAAGTATTGTAATTAGTAGTCCCTCTAATATTAAAACCATACTCTTTATTAGGCTTGAGGCTTTCATTAATAGAAAATGGAGACAAGCACATGTTTACACCTCTGAAATCATCATTAAAAGAACACACACACACACACATAAGAAAAACTTTTTATTGTTCTTTTTTCAACTAATACTTACCTTTGCAGGTCCAGCAACGTCCAAATAGTATCCCATGACAATCCATCTAACTCCAGCTGTCCCCTTTACATCCATCCTTGGCTAACCAAGCTGAACACAATGACAGGAGCTCCACTCAGATAGGCAGAGATGCTGTCATTGTGATCAGCCAATCAAGCATGGGGGCAGTCGAGGACAGCTGCCCTCTTGTTGGATTGGCTGGATACATCTAATTAATGACAGGAGCTCTACCCACCCAGGATTATATACACTTTATTTATTCCTTTATAGATCCTATAGGGATGCAAATTCTTTATCAGACTATATAGAAGACTTGAAGAGGAGTTGAACAGGTGACAGTTGTTCCCTCTTCTGGTGCCTAAATGACATTTCAGAATTTCTAACAAGAAAGCCCAGCACTTCCTGCTTGATTTTTTGAGTTCCTTTGGACAAGCAAGACTCATATAGACATATATGTATGTTATGAGAGGAGAGTGTGTGTCTTAGTTTTGATTCACTCAGCTGTATTTAAATAGAAACTAAACCTAATCACTAAAACATCATATAAGCTTTAAAATGTTCATGTCATTATAAAGGTCATTTTCAGTTGTTTCCATTGCATCTTTCAATAAAAGAATTATTAATGATTCTGCCATAAAGATCTTTGTTCAGGCACTTTGTAGAGTCACAACAGTCCCCCAACTGTGCTCCTGAATTGTCACGTGTTGGTTTTTGATTGACACTTCTTACAAACATTACACAGGAATGGTCTAGTATTGTCACAATGTAGAAACCAGTTCCGACCAATGACGGGCAGCCATTGCTGAAGAGAGTGCATGTAGAGGAAAAGGATGAAAGAGGCTGGAAAAGCTCAGTAGCAGCACAGGGATTAGAACAATGATAAAAGGTGAAAACAAGTATATTATGGGTATTACCTATTGTTAAAATTGAAACTGTTCATTGAAAATTTCAAAATTTAAATGAAATGTTTATAATACACAAGGCAATAGCAAACAAATGTTAACCATCCAGGGTACAAATCTCAATATACCTTTATGGTTTCTTTTCCTGCAAAGCACGCACAGAAAATAATCAAGGAAGTGAAGCCACTTCTGAGCCTCCATGAAAAAAATACAAGGTTTATTTTATACTTTATTACAAACTGTGATCATGATATCCAGTTGGCGATAAATCCCCAGGATATCCAGTGCAAAGTCTAACACATCCAGTCATCCGCAAAAGTGAAAATGGGTCTAAGGTGCCGAAATTGGAGGTTTTAGCGGAGATTGTCTTTATTTAACTCTTTGTAGAAAGCCAGCTTGCAGATTTCACAAGTAGACTTTATGGGAACAAATCACAGCGCAGTGACAGAATGCTGATCGGTCTTAACAGTCTAAAAAAGAAAAGAAATATTTATCTTGCAATTGTGGGAACACAAATGATACAAGAAATGTACAAATTATAAAAAACATGGTAATGGTAGTGAGTCAAGCCTTAAAGATCCGGGCTCGTAATTGCTAGTGAAAGGGTAAAGAACAGCTTTATTAACAAGGAGGCATGGCCTATAAGTGCAATGAGCCAATACGGGTGAGATTACTGGGGGTTCCTTGAGCAATGAGCAATTTGTTCCTCTCACGTCAGTTTTGCTAAGACCAATGGTCTTTTTGCCTATCAGTAAAGGTGACATTCTTCCCATTGACCACTACACTGATCTAATGTTCCGGGAGGATATTAAAGTTATTTCAAGTATTTACCTGAGGTAACGTGGTTGAACAACACTGCTTTAGGGTGCTCAGACATTTTTAAAAGCTGTTTTTAAAATTATTAAATCAGCACCTTTCACGTAATTAATATTGAGTGAATCTGGCATGAGGGTTCATATTAACCCTTTTTGTTTTAGGGTTCCTCTATCCTGTTTCTCCAAAATTATGAAAAATTGTGTCACTAATTACCTTTTTTTATAAATCTTTTCCACAATGTTTTATCAACCAAATATCATTAGGTTAGATTTTTCATGTGTTTTGGAGTGATTCAGACCAGCAGCCCCGCAGGAAAACTCCTTCAGCAATGATATAGCGATAGACCTGTGGGCCCAATGAGGAATTTAGACCAGGACCCTGCCTTCCAAAGCAACCCTCCACTACTGCTAATGGCCTTCTAGTTACAAATCCAGGGGCCCCACTGCTATTTTTTAAATGACCCTTACCATTTAGGACATGCTCCTTCACATTAAGAGCATTCAGATTATCCATTATGGAGTCAGGAACTGGGAACTAATGGTAGAATATCTCCTTTCTGCACAACAGTGAGCGGCCAGACAGTAGGAATGAAGTGGGCCCAACTGACCCTCTGGAGTAATGGGCCCAGTTTCTAGCAAGACTTTTGCAACCCCTGTTCATACAATACTTGCTCATTAGATTAAGTTTTAAACACAGGGCTAGAGGTGTCCAAATTTTATAAGCAATTTGAAAAATCCTAAGAGCTGCAGAAATGTTCAGGCACATGATCTTTTAATGGTTATCCATATAAATCCTGAACAGGGTTGTTTTTTATGTTTAGCTCTATTTATGGGAATGAACTCATTGAGCCTGATTTAATAAAGCTCTTCACCGCTGAAGAAGAAAGACTATCATGGAAGAACCTACGTGATTCAGCAAGCCCGAAAAAGAATTCTGAAAAAACATTTCCTATTAGTTCACAAATGTTTTTATTCGCAGATCACATCTATTCAAGATTTGCTGCATCACCCAAATTTTCCAATGATAGTTTATCTTCCCCAGTCTTGGAAAACTTTAATAAGTTAGGCCCATTGTTTCCTTTTGGCAAGTGCGGGAGTTAATTATATTTGGGAAAATGTTTGGGAACTTATTGGCAACTACTACTTATTGATATAGATTTCTCTGAAACAGGAATAGTTAGAAAGTGCAAAGGAATAAAAGTTTTGGTTCCTAGATACCATTTAATGAAAGAAATGAAATGCCATTTTGATATTTACCACTTGGTGACAGCATAACACCTGTTATGATCATTCTGAAATTCAAACATAGAAATAAAGTAATTGCATCTTTTATGAATTGAATTTCCTGCACTAAAAGGGTATTGAGAAGGAGTTGTGCTATTCATATGACGACTTTAGGGTCAGCTTGACACTATATTGTGTTTTACAGCCAATTCAAACTGGTTTTAACACATCCAAGCGCACCGAACACCACACCTGATTTTTTTATTTTAGTGATACAATGCCTTATCATGCTTTGCTTCAGTGGGTTGTGGGGGTGTATATATTTATATATATATATATATATATATATATATATATATTAATATATATATATATACAGTATATTATACCAAACCACCCTACAATGATTACGTCTTCCAATCATCAAACAATTCCTATGAGAATAAAGCCTAACCTGACTACTAATACATTGACAGTGCTGATGTCTATGATTCCTCCTCTTCTTCTTCCTCTTCTTCTTCCTCAGCTTCTTCCTCCTCTTCACCTTGTTCATCATCGGCCTCTCCTCCCTCCTAGGGATAAAAACATATAAGGAGATGAGGAAAATAGTCAGTTAAATAACAATCCAATTCCTAAAGAATATCTATGACCTTCTGATAAAAAAAAAAGAAAATGTGGAATAAAAAAAATGTTCTGGGGGCGTGGTTATCAGTATTGTCACTCTCGGCAGACCCTGTCCCGCCCATTGTTTTCTTGATTGACAGTTGTGCCTCTGCTGCTGAACCCCTCCCACTGTGATCTGCAGTGTCTGGGACGGGGTGTACATGAGACACAAATGAACGTTTTAGCTTAGTCGGAGAAGGATGTTTTTTGAGGCTTGTTAACAACCTGGATTTAGGATTCCATGCAGGAACCTAGAGTTATAAATGTAGTAGGTATGTGCACAGATAGTGTTTCCCTCCCTTGAGGTTTTAATTTTTGCCAACCCCTTAAACTCACATATAAATTTGTTGAAAAGAAGAATAGAGAAAGTAGTGAAAACTTTTTTGGAAACTGAGAACTTGGTATTAGATGACCTGCAGCAATTCCCAGCAGTGCTCCATAAACTTCAGCTACAGTCGACAGGAAATACCTTCTATCCTTCTTCCACTGATGGGAACTTCTTGGTATCTAATGGCAAGTTATCTGTGTCCCCGATGACACCCTAACCTTCATCTAAATAAATCTCTATTTATTACCACCTTTCTTGATCTCCAACAACCTAAATATGTCTCCACCTCCGCTGAGGAAGCCACGTTGGTGAAATGTGTTGGGATCCATGACAATTTAATCTTTCTACAAACAGCTTTTGTTGTTTTCTCCCTACAGTTTTTATGTGGGTTGTGCTCAATGTGTCTATTACAAACACTAGGTAAATTTTGTCTATATCTGTAACTAACGCTATTTAAATCTCTTTGCCAGAAAACCTTCAGTTATATTTTAACTTACCTCCTCGGCTGCTGCTTCTTCTTCTGGTGCTGCTTCTTCTGCTTCCACCTACAAAAGTAAATAAAATAGTGAGAAAGCAAAAACAGAAACACTGCAAATGTAAAATCATTCAGAGACGGGGTCATTAAAAATGTACAATGTATTTTAAAATGTGAAGGCCAAGCGTTCTGGTTTGGTTCTGGATACAAAGAGTATATTGATACTGGACCACACCCAACATTTTGTTGTCACCCGAACAGGAGAGGAAGTCTTCTAATGGGGACACCTGTTGCAGTGACAACTGTCTAAGAAGGGTTTAACCCTTCCTGTGAATATAATTCATCGTAACCCCTTTTATGTCTCTGGAACAGCAATTAAGAAAATCCTCAACATAATATGCAAAGCAAAAAAAAAAATAAAAAAAAAAACTGGAGGTCTAACATTTTCCCTACTTTATTCAAAATATTAAAAGGCAGAGGCTGAACAGTATGGAGTCATGTGACAAGAGGCTGCAGAGTAGCCCTGCTGAATCTGCCAGCAATTATTTATATAAAACTCAAATTACACATATACATATAGAAGTAACTTGATAACAAGTTACGTAAAGAAAATATATATATCTGTTTTTTAGAGACTTGTTGTGCATGCTGTTACACTCTTGAAAAAGCAGTGGTCAGTGCGAAACGCGTCGAGTAAAAGAGTAAAAGTAAACATTGAGTGAAATACTGCATCTGTGGAATTCCAGAATTACTGTTCTGTTGAATACTCTTTTACGTACTATAGCATGTATTTTTTGCAATTCTTACCAAGTTTATATATATGTTTTTTTTTTATGCTTAATAAAATTATCATGAGATTACTTTAATATAACACCTGCTAGTCCCTTTTTTATAAATAACTTCTTATCAAGTTACTTTTATATATATATGTGTGGTATTGATATATGGAATTGGGAATTTTTTGGGCTATAAAGTGTTGGGAGCAACAAGCTTTGCTATATAAAACATTAAAAACGTTAATTGTCATTTTAGTTGATTTCCTGTCTTTAGCACAATTGTAAGGTGTATAGGTAAGAATTATGATTGATGTTACTTGATGTCTGTAGAGGTTCCTGTATTACTTATTAACAATCACTTACTGGCTTCTCCTCCTCTGCGTTAGTTATCAATTCTTCATTTTCAGCCGTCTTCTCTTTCTCTTCGGCAAAACTTTCATCTCTCTAACAAAAGAAAAGCACACGCTGATCAATATGATGCTGTATAGAATGAAGAATTGTCACTGTCTTAGACTATGTACACATGATTGTCGCCCGAGACGAGGGCACGAATGTCCATTATAGGTGACAATCTTCTGTACAATGGTCCCCTGGTATTGTTCATCAATCCACCATGGCAGATTGATGAATGATTGGTTGGAAAGAACCATTGTGCATTGCTAAGGAAGAGAGCAGAGTGGGGTGCCTCTCACTCATCCTCCCTGTCCTTGCTTCATTGAATAGAACGGCATTGTGTGTACAGTGCTCCATCATTCACAGAAAACTGATCTGATTAATCTGTGGCTCAGGATAAGCTGCTAATTGCACATGCAACAGCAGAGAAGTGCCTCTGATCTTCCCCCAGGTTCAGGGGCATAGTGAAACCTCTCTACGGTCTTCCATAAAGTAACATTGGGCCAGTGCCTAGGGGCAAGAAGAATACAAGGGGCATTATCAGTCCTCAGCATTGACAGATCTAAACATTTGTGGCTGCTTTCTGGGTGACCATGGAAGAAGAGGCTGTGGCCTGAAAAGGGTGCATGGGAAGAACTTAAAATCTAATATAACCTTTACACTTTGCTGAATTACAGTAACCTTCAACCCTTGCAAAGCCCCCTGCAGACTGTACATGGGCTGTTGACTTTGCGCCAAGTCAAGATTAAGCCCCGCCCTACTTGCAATAAGCCATACCCTGTAATATACCTATAGGTGTGCTGGCATCAAACTAAAAAATCAAAAATAAAATAAATGATGGAATCTAGCAAAAGAATTTAAATGAGTTGTCCCTATAACTTTCAATACCGGCTGATCCTGCAAGTGAATCAACGTTTTACTCTATATTTTGCTATATTGGATCTTTAACCTCCACTTAGGTTTGCACTATGTACAGTCTGCTCTTAAGATCCTCAGAGGTATTAAAGAGATGCAGATAATGGACTGAAGACTAACACATGGGCTTACATGGAGGCTGCACATGGCAATGTTGCTTCCTCTGATAGACAGGTCCTCTTTAGAAACTAATTATTAAAAAAAAAAAAAGTATCATACAATTTATTACTCAATTTTATAAAGCATGGAGATACACAAATCCGAATGGGAGTATTGGGATCCATACTGGGGTGGCTTTACTAAAAGAATATTGACTTTGAAAAGAATACCCAATCTTGTGCAAGGAAATAAATGTCATTCGCTATGCGTAGTGAAATATCTCTTATATGGGAGAATTTGCTTTGCTATATGAACATCCTATATCCCTTTTCTAATTCCCCCCATTGTGTTTCATATAGCGATATGAATTATTCTAATCGCTTACAATTCTTTTCTCCACTGAACTGTCGTTTTCCTGCTGTTACCATAGGGTGGTTTACCATTGGTAGCTGGGAGAATATGAACAGCCCCTTAGGAATTTCACCCACCTGGGCGGGGACAGAACAGGTTTACACTTCTGCATTAAAGACAGCAACACACATAAGAG
>NC_092858.1:168362682-168398731 GCF_032062135.1 Pyxicephalus adspersus
CTGTTCACATAGCAAAATGAACAATAGCTTTGCAAGGGATGTTTCACTTAGTATATGAGATGCTCTGCTGACACTTCAGCCATCCAATCATGGAGCATAGAATTATCTTTTTTTTAGATTTTCTTGCATGTGTTTGGGTATTCTTTGCAAACTAATCACAACATCATTCAGTAAACTAAGTGAATTATCCTGTGCAAGGTGATAACCCACCTTGGTGAGTGAACAGCCTAACTTATTCTAGTAAATCAGCGCTAGGGTGTACATAGGGAGGTGAAAATGGCTATGTTCCTCCCTCAACCAACAGGAGAACATTTATGTCTGCATGGCCTGCATGTAGTGGTAGAGAAAATCGTAAATGAAGGCACTCAGTGGGGGGCCCCAAGTCAGTTCTGCACAGGGGCCCACTGTTCGCTACGTCTACCACCGCATGGCTAACTACCATAAGAAAGTTGGTCCAAAGCAAGGATTTGCAGCTGATCGTGGGGTATATGTAGAATAAAAAGGGAGACAAAAGGAAAAAGAGAAAGCAGTGATGGAGTCAAGACAAAGAATGAAATTAAAGGCGACAACAATTAAAACAATTTTTCATATGCAATGTTTCAGGCAATAAATATGAATGTGTTAGGGTTTACATCTACGCAAGTCATAAACTTGAAATAACCTGGGAACATTACATCATGATCATGTGATTCTGCCCTCCTGTCTCACTGCTGTCTAAATATGCAATACCCAATCATTAAAATGTAAAGAAATCCAAATAATTAATGTCTCTTTTTACACCCATTTTTGTTAGTTAAATACACCATACAATGGGATTTGTTCTATTTCTACTAGTTCTCTATTTTAGGTTTGGAAACGCCTGTTGATCCTACCAGAAATCTTGTGAATTGATAACTTCCTGCACTCTCTGCCTGTACACAAGGAGTTTACGGAGATGAATAGGCAGAGCTGACACCACCTGGTTAGGACTTCAGAGCTTAAAACATGCTGTGGTATGAGTTTAAAGCGGAAGGTAGGGACAAGCTATATACTGGAACATCCACATCGGTTTATCTAGACCTGTTTTTAGGAATATGGGGGCTCTGTATGAAATCTGTTGAGGTTCCTTATGAAACTTATGGTAGTCTTGCCTGGGTACAAAGAACGAGAGTGACTCCAGGTACCTTGCCCAGTGTGAAATGTTTTACAGTGCCATGGCAAACAGAATTAATTTATTTGCCTGTTTCACAGTGCCGTCCAACTTCATGGGCATGGAGAGGAATGTTTTTTGGGGTTTACATGTTAGAGAGCTATAGATATTTTTGAAAGCCTTCACTGCAGCAAAAATCATAAAAAATTATACCCCCCACCCAGGTGACCAGGGATGTAGAAGAGAGCAGTAACTACAATGAAACAAATAATATAATATAATAATAATATATATAATATTATAACAATACAAACTGGAGAGACAAGGCAGGCCATTACAGCTCAGAACAGAATATGGCGCCAGTTAGAAGGATGCCCAACACAATGACTTCTCCTTGCTTAAGCACAGAGCCAGCAGCCATCTGCCACCAAGGAAGCCTACCTATCCGTACCAGTGCACAGAAACAGCCTCATAGGAAACAAGCCAGTTTTGTGCCACCTTAGAACCTGCGCCATGCCTTTCTAGGTCTTTGGTTCTGGTTAGGTTGGCTTACGGTCTAAATATCATTCATCAGATAGGAAAGGATTAAGCATCAAGAAGAAGATGTATAAAGTTAAGAATCAGATCAGGGACGAGGGAGAGTGGAGGTTAAGGTCAGCGACTAGAAGAAAATGCCTAGGCTTAGGAACCAGACAGAGAAGGGTTGGGTAGCAGGATGAGATCTCAGCACTCAAAGTAGAACAAACCTATTTAATGTACAGCGCTGTGTAATATGTTGGCGCTATATAAATCCTGTTTATTAATAATAATAATAATAATAATCCAACAAGATCGGCTATTTCATCACAACACACAGAGTCTGTGCCAGTTCGGCTGAACAAGCCCTCATGGAACTTGTTTCTTTGCCTGGTGGCTCAGTGGTTAGCACTCTGGCCTTTGCAGCACTAGGTCCCAGGTTCCAATCTCAGCCAGGACACTATCTCTATGGAGTTTGCAGGTTCTCCCTGTGTTTGTGTGGGTTTCCTCCCACATTCCAAAAACATGCAGTTAGGTTAATTGGCTGTAGATAACATATGACTATGGTAGGGACATTAGATTGTGAGCTAGTGGACAGATAGTGACATGACTATGGACTTTGTACAGCGCTGCATAATATGTCCATGCTATAAAAATACTGGTTAATAATAAGTTCTCTAACAATTACCAGAGGCATTTGTTATTTTTCAACTAACACTAAAATGCACAATAATTAAAAGAGAACATGTCTAAGCCCCCATTGTTTAATCAAATACTATTAGTTTTATGTGCTATTTATTCTAAGTTTTGGTAAAAAAAAATATTTAGATGAACACGAACACAATAAAATTCCCAATTGTGTGGTAAAATCTAAAAGATGAAGATGCGTCAAGTAAGGACATACAGGTTGGCAATCAAAATTCCGGCAAGCCCTGGACCTGAGGAGTGACGGATTTTTCAAAATTCTGCATTTTTTACGGTTATATATGCTGTAAACATTTAACAGAAAATTACGACTTGTACCGTCCTTTAAATGGATGCTGCATCCATAATGGGGCTATACAGCAGCAAATAAATGAGAAGGAATGAGCAGGAAAGCATGTGCAAGCAAGAGCCAGCAGCTGATTCTGGAGTACAGCGCAATCAAAACATAAACGGCGCCTCCAGAAAACAGTGTAAATTTCAAAAAGCGCTCCGAAATTCATGCCGGAAATCTGAAGGAACTGGATTATCGATTTTTGAATGTCAACTTGTACCAATATTTACCAACCCTCAAAATTCATTGGACCTGCAAAACAGCAAAACCCTACAGTACCTAAAAGTGTCCAAAGGTCACTTTATAAAATTATTTATAGGTTAGGAATTTAGAATTGACAATGAATGATGGGTCTAGAATTATTGTTCTCAGTCCAGTGTCCATGATGATACCTAATATATGTGGTGCAATTGTCATTTTTCTATATGAGCCTTGGACGTTGTGTTTGTATGTTGCTGTAGGTAGGTGTAGGGGGATTTAGAAAATTTGAGGACTTTTTTGTTGTTTATTTTATTAAACTTTTACTTTTTAAACTCTTTTTTAACAGTATTGCTATCACAAGGGCTTGGGAAGCAAATGACTAAGTGGGAAAAATCCAAACTTTTCCCACTTTCTTTAAAACTACAAATAAATGTTGGCTGGAGTTGGGTTCCATATAATACATAAAGTTTGATCCTCTATATACCATAATCATATGCACATTTTGGACACTATAGACAAAAGCCATGGCAATTGAATATTGACAGCTGATATGAAGCAGTTATATCATTGATGGCAGATGTGCCAATGGGAAGCCTGATACCCTACAGCAGGGAAAACCAAGGAAGGTAGGAAGGGGCCTATGAGTACACAATTATCAAAACTGCAGCACTAATTATAATGACCATACTACATTAACATATTACACAAAACATCTAATGTTGGTATTGTCACTGGGATTGGTGCCAATCACCATACAACCCTGCAGCTGATGGGCAGAGCTGATCATCAGATGAGATCATGAGCCTGCATGAGAGTGTCACAAACCCCTGCACGTCCCTAGTGATACTACTCAGTGAAGCTTTGTTTGATTGTTTGGGGTTCCTTAAACTGTGGCTGATTGACCTTCCATTAATGATGCCGGCATAGTTCTGGGGCCAACACCACTTGGTAGAGTCAGCTGCATGACTCTAATGATGTTCTATGGCAGGGGTGTCAAACTCTGGCCCAGGTGCCAAGTCTGGCCCCCAATGGCCTTTTTTTTTTGGCCCCCAAAGGAATCCTAAATATGAAGTGCAGCTGGCCCGCCGCTGCATTGAAATAGCGCCGCTACTACAATTCCTAGCATAACTCGCGTCTATAGACCAGCGGGCTTTCTGTCTATGTGTGGCTCTGCATTGGACTGTTTTATAGACCCAAATAATGCCGGGAATATTAGTAGCGGCGCTATTTCAATGAAGAGGGAGTTTCAGCGGCGGGCCACTCATAGGATTTAGCTCTGCATTAGCCGCGTCTGGCATTTCCAGAACTCCCCCTCAGATGTACTTTTCCTTGCTACTCCAACGCATGGACTTCAATGGTTGGATTTTCATAGAATAATATTGTTAGTATTGTTAGCCTGTGCAAAAAGGTTACAAATAGAGAAAGAGGCATAAGATTTTTTCTTAAATAAAATAAAAAAAATGTTATGCCTCTTTCTCTATTATAGGCTTGTTCCATATTAAAGCAAAACCTCTTTGTTTCCATATGAAAAGGGTTTATATCTAATAGGAAGTAAAAATTTCCTCAATTTTTTCAATAAATTTCAAGGTTGGCCTGTGACTATGTCCACGTTTTTCATTTTGGCCCTCATTTCATTTTGGTGTATTTGAGTTTACCACTCCTGTTCTAAGGTGTCTGTATGAGTGGTGCTCTAGACAGTAGAGGGGCATTTCTTTTCACTGGCCACCAATTTAGAAGGGTTTTTTTACCATTAACACCCCAAAAATTGGTTTTAGTGTGGATTCCTGAAAATCCAGATTTTTTTTAGTTTCCAAGGGGAAAACAGGTTGAGAATTGCTGTTCTAAAATATCCAACTGCAAAAATATTTTAAGAAAGCTTACCTGTACGAACTTTACAACAGTCTGGGACATCCCCAGCACAATTTTACAATTTGGGTAGAGTTGGGAAGGGTTAGAACCAGGGTTGTAGTGAGGTGGGCAAGGGTAGGAATGCCGTGCCCTCACTTTTTTCGGGAATGGGCACATGTGCCCACTTTTATTTTGCAATGAATTCTTTGGTGGTCCGTGGCTCTGGGCAGTCCGCCCCTGCAGACCCCTGAGAAGGAGAAGGACCGTGCTGGTGGGGGGGGGCACACTGGCCAGAGCCACAGACCATGTCTCCTGTATGGAATTGCAGGCTCAGAGTGGCAGGGGTGTAGGGGGGTGAGCACGTTATGGATAGTACCATGCCCCCTCTGTTCTGTGCCTACCACTGGGGAGATTTTCTCTGCCTCCTTGCCCCGTCACTATACCTAAAACCTCACTCCAATGGGGGAACAAAATACCATTTTTGTCCAGTGTGGAGTGGTTGGAACCACTGTTAGATTTTGTTACAAGCAAACAAACATAGCAACCAATAAGATTAATAAAGGAATACGATTAATCAATCTTTAAATGAATAAGATCCAGATGAATAAATACCTTAGAATAAATAAGGTGCACATGAGCAGGGCAGTTCATAGAACAATTCTATACAAGACGTTCCCCAGCTCACCTACCAACTGGTCACACAAAGGCATCTATGTAAAACGTGATTCCTAACTCCATTTTAATAGATCTCCCATCCTGGGACATATACAACAATGCTCTAAAACAGAACTAAATTAAAAAAAAAACAAAAAAAAGTTGCAAACAGACAGGGTACACGCTACATCTCTTTTGAACTAAAACAAACTTACTTGACTGTTATCAATCTTTGGTAGAATGTACAGCAAGCAAATCTGGATCCTGAAAATGAATGACTTATAATATAAAACCTGGAAAGAATGTTAAGCTACCACTGTAGATGATAGGGGAGAGGTGAGCTAAATTCCAATTTAGGGGTAGATATACTTCAGAACACGTTCCCCTTTAACCTCCTAAGCGGTTCATTGCTGTCCAGATTTATATATCTGAAAGCGGTACACTGTTTTTTATTAACATTTATTTTACAGTATATTATAACAGTATGAGTATAATAAAGTTTGAAACACAAAATCATGTCAAAACCTCAGCACAGCCTAAATGCCATCTAGCTGGCATGGTCAGTGCCCCCATTGGTGATAGTGTTCTGTTATTTTTTTTACATACAAAAAAAATGCAACAAATGAAAATTAAAGTCACTGAAACAAAAAAAAAAAAAAATCAGGAGTTTTTGACATGCAAAGCCCATGGGGCATAACTATATATCATTGAACCCCCAAAGCACCCCCCTTAAGAAAAAAAGTTAAAGCACACTGTATATTGACCTATTACCACCCCCACACCAGTGACCCAGTGACCCCAGCATCACTACAAAGCTGCTCTTCAGTCTTTCTGGTTTTGATTTCCCGTATCTGTTGTCCAACTGTGGCTCAGCAGAGGCAGGACCAAGGAAGATTCTGGAACGGTCCTTCGCCATACATCTGACTGTAGGGACATTGGAGGGGGTAGTTACAACCCTGGGTAGGTCTTATTTGCCCCCAAAAAATGTTCTCTGGCTCCTGGCAATTTGGTTTCTTTATACACTGCTCTGTGCATGTTGACAATATTGCCAGGTGCTGTAAGTTGAGTCACATCAGCAAATGGCTGGAGAGAATCAAAGCTGAAGTGGTGGCAGTGGAGGACCCAACAATACCAGGATATTCAACCCATCACCACTAGAGGGCAGCAAAGTAGGAGGTGGGTGTGTGACATCTTCTGTACGTATGCTGTACACAATTGCAGATTTTGTAGAAAGTTCAACCCCACTAACAAACTTTACGTCAGCAATTCTTTACATTTCAGCATTTATATGAAACATAGAAAGACTTCTCAGGGCAATAAAAAAAATCACACCAAGCTACATTTACCTTTTCGGGTTTAGGAGGAGCCAGGCCCAGGAATACATAGATTTCATTCCCTTCTTTGGCATTGAAGAAAGACTCAAAGTCCTGGGAAACAAATATTATAAAATAAAATAATAATGAACTCCAAGGATGCAATACAGATACATTATACATTATATATATATTATATATGTTTCAACATTGGTGTAAGTTAAAAAAAATTGTGACATTTGTGGAAAAATATCAAAAAGGTAAAGAAATAATCAAAGTGTATATAAATTCAAAAACAAAAATGAAATACTGCATATTATAGTTTAGCAGTCCTCAAATGTGGCGGCTGCATTAGATTGATTTTTCTGTTAACTTTCACCAGGTGATATGGCCAGTAACAACTTCTTGTCCGAGGGTGGCTACACCAATTTTTCTGTATGAATGGAGGAGGGATGTAGCCACCCTTGGTCAGCAGCACCTGTACACAGCGCTGTACAATACATAGGGGATGCAAATGACAGACAGATATAGACAGTCACACAGGAGGAGGAAAAGACCCTGCCCTGAAGAGCTTACAATCTAGGAGGTGGGGGATATGGAGGTGGAAATGGAGTGGTGGGAAGTAGTGAGGGTTTTAAAAGACAAAAGAAGATGGGTAGGTGAGGTTGAAGCATTGGGTTTTAGGGGCTCTTTTAAATGAGCAGAAAGTGGAGCAAGCCAAATAGACGGGGAAGACCATTCCAGAATATGGGGGCAGCTCTAGAAAAGTCTTGGAGCTGTGCATGTGATGAGGTTATGAGTGAGGAAGTCAGTAGTAGGTCATTCTCTATTGAGAATAGATACAACTTTGGTGGAATCAAAGATTTGGATATATCAATATACAATATAAGTTATGGATTAGCTTGAATCTTGCACAGTTATAGGATTAGTTATTACACATTGTCATTATGGGTGATTTAGCTTTAGTATTGATATTGTTGGGTTCACCTTATTGGTATATTGGATTGACAAATACCTTTTTCTATTGTCATGCACACATGGAGTGTATTTTTTTTTTAAATATTTATTTTATATGTTACTTATTTTTTTTTGTTATTGCTATTCTAGAGTCCACTATTTTGGAAACCTATATGGTTTTAGTATATCACTTATATTGCATGCTTTTCACGGGTTTGTGTTCTCTCTAAGATTTCCTATTTATCCCAGCGCCAAGGTAGAGGGCGAGTCTGAGGCGAATTATCTTTGGTCCTACCTACATATGGAGAAATCCTTTTTCATTTTTGTTTTTGACAATGGTATGTATTTTATTGAATATTTGAATGTCATTTTATTGGATTGTTTAAAAAATTGTTGATCTCAATATTCCCTGATGAAATGGATATTAATTCATGAAACGCATTGTAGGAAACAGTATTGAGACCATTGGGAGTAGGTTTAAGATCACAAGATCCTCACCCAGGATTATAAATATATATACATATATATACTAGATTTTTTATACACATTGTTATTTGCTTTTATAGGATTTTAAAGTTGTAAATAACTATAGCATTAAAGTTTATTGTTTTTGTTTTTAATGAAGTTGCAAATCAAATGCCTTGAAACTCCCCTATTGTTGACGTTATCATCGTTTTTGCTTCAATGTACATACTTTCCACCACCTCCTGGATTGTAAGTTCTTCAGGGCAGGGTCCTCTCCTCCTGTGTAACTACCTGTATCTGTCTGTCATTTGCAACCCCTATTTAATGTACAGCGCTGCGTAATATGTCGGCGCTATATAAATCCTGTTTAAAAATAAATTATAATAACTGGGATGTGGCATTCTGTTGAATGAATTATTGGGCTTGATTTATTAAAGGCTGCAAAGGATACACTTTAATCAGTGAACCTGGGTGATCCAGCAAACCTGGAATAGATTTCTTAAATTGTTTTGCTATTTGTTGGCAAATGGTTTCAATCCTGGACCAGATCCATTCCAGTTTTTTTTTTTTTGGATCATCCAGGTTCACTGATAAAAATGTGTCCTCTCCAGTCTTGGAGAACCTTAATAAATCATACCCATTGAGTGCAGGAAACTTTATTGCTATACTGTTAAAAGAAGGTAAAATAGCTTACTGGTGTGATGTACAACTAAGTTACAGAGGGGACACAGAAAATCAAACAATGCTACTGACATGGCATTGTGCATTAAAAAAATTTTGCCTTTAGTTACATTTAATGATGAAGACAATAAAAGGCGAGCTGACACCGCCAGGCTTCTTCTTGTATTATGTGAAGTGAAATGCAAACACATCATATTAAATGTATACTTGTAAAACAAAGAATTTCTTATTAAATGATAAATCAAATAAAAGACAGGTATGTAGGTGGGTTTGAAGTGGTTTGAATAAGGCTAGGCATCATTTACCCTGAAAGAGGAGTGTTCAGGATCAGTGAAAGTGTAAGTCTAAGGGGGCAGCGTGCAAAGGTAGGGTAAGTATAGAAGCTGGAGTTCTCCTTTCACTGTCCAATCACAGGGTTGGGTGGGGAAATTACTTAAAAGTGAAAGTGAAACTGCAACAGAGAAAGCGCTGGTCTTTTGCCTGGCTAGACAAGGTTGTGCTGAGTGGCACTGGAGTTGTGTATACAAATATATCAGACTAATGACTCCATAATTGTAAAGGTGAGTGGTTTACCTGTATATATATGCCGATTTATTAAAAGACAATGGACCTGATTTATTAAAGCTCTCCACGGCTGAAGAGGACACACTCTCATCAGTGAAGCTGGGTGATCCAGCAAACCTGGAATTGATTTCTTTAAAGTCATTTGCTGGCAAATGTTTTCAATCCTGGACCAGATCCATTCCAGGTTTGCTGGATCACCCAGCTTCACTAATGATAGTGTGTCCTCTCCAGCCTTGGAGAGCCTCCATTTCCAATCTTATGTATGTGACAACTATGATTTCCCCAAATCCTATTGGTAAGCTCTACACCTTTTTTAGGTTTTACAGGAAAACCCCCAGCATAACAGTAATGTGTGTTAATAATTCTTCATGATGCACAGAGGTGAGAAGACAATTTTATACATGACACATGGAAACGTACCCCACAGTACTGCTCCTCATTGAAGATCTGCGGAGGGAGAGGGATTCCGTTTTCTGGCTTTTTGTCTCCGGGCACATTGTCTCTCATCCACTTCCTGTTGTCGACGTTACATGCGATATCTTTCTGTTCAAAGTCAATTCTGTTTGCCTCCAAAAAACCAACTACCTCTTGCTGTTTCTTTTTTATCTGCATGGGAAAAAGAATCACGTTTATCAGAAAATGTAATATTTATCAAAAGAAAATGTAACATTTAACAAAAGAAATTTAGAGGATTTTCTAAAATTAAAGGGTCAGGCACCGTTTACTTTTGCACTTCAGTTTGCTTCTCCTTATGCTGCTATATGCAACCTGTGGGTTTGGATCTACAGTTGATCTACAGCTGTTCACGAAACTCAAAATATTCACTTGGACCCTATTCTAGAATTTGATTGCTCATTTGATAAACGGCTTGCTACTTTTGTTGGTGTGGTGATTTGCACAATTGCCTGCCCTTAAAGCGTAACTAAAGTGAAAACAAAAAAATCACACTTACCATTAATCCCGACGATTCGTCGATCCATTAGGAGGTTTTTTCGATTGGGTCCCGCGTCGTCCTGGTATCCTTCTCTAGCCCAGTGTGGAAGCCACCATCGTCTTTAGTCTTCCTCGGGGTTTTTCTTCGCAAGTCACCTGATCTCAAACTGCGCAGGTGTAGATGAGAAGAAAGATCAATGCGCATGCGTGAGATCAGCAATTTTTTTCTCCCAATAATGAGAGAGCTCCTTCTGCGCATGCCCGAAGGAGCAGCCAAAAGCCTCCCTTGATGCATGATGTAGGTATCCCATGTTGGTCAAAGGGGGAGTGCTGCACCCTTTTTGTAAAAAAAGAAAAAAGGGTGTTGCACTTAAATAAATAAATACAATTTTACTTTATTTAAAAGGGTTGCCTACCATTTTATGTAAAGTAAAAATTTTGAGTTTAGGTCCGCTTTAAGATAAGACTCAGCTGCGCATGTTTAACATTAAATGAGGAATATCAATAACTACTCTTTGCAGCAAAACACTAAGGGTGTTGAAGCTTTTGTTTGCACCTTCCCCTGAAGAAGCTGGTCATTACCTTTGAAATGCGTTGGGTTCGTTTATGACAGTTATGCTGAAATCAGTTACAACCCTTTGAGCTTTTTATGTATTTAAAAGGAAATGTACTAATTGTATTATAAAGTTCTTTTTTTAATGTACTGAAAAAGCTATTGATGTTTTAATGTTTCAAACCCGTCACAAAACTCGCTGCTTTTTGGCTCCACCACCTGGTGATAAAGTCATGGGCCTAATTGGCCTCTTACTTTAAATTTTTTCATAGTATTCCCCAGGGAAGTGGCTACCCTTTTTTTGATTTATGGGGATCATTTTGTATATGGAAGATCTCTTGATGATATTAAATATATGTGGGTACAAACATATATACATAATTATTGAGGTTCTCTAAAACCTAGGAGTTCTGTTATACCTGTCATGACCCAATTGGAAAAATTGATCAGATGACAGTGCTTGCAAAGTTTTAGTGTCATTTATCCTATTTGTCACAGCCTGTGGCTTGGACCGACGCAACCACTACTCTAAGTTACCACCGAGTAAAATGCCCTTTTTAACTTATTGTGATGATGATGTGTATTACATGTATTGTTGTGTATGTTGTATATTTTTTTCACTGACCACTAATATAAGAGGCGTTCTTCTGACTGACTAGCAATTTATTAAGCATTCTTTCCACTGAGTATTTTTCACACTACACTATAAAAGATATTGGGCCTGATCTATTTAAACTTTCCAAGACTAGAAATGATACACTATCATCAATGAATATGAGTGATCCAGCTAAACTAGAATGGATCTGGTTCAGGATTAAAAACATTTACTAACAAATAACAAAAGACTTTTAAGATATATATTTCAGGTTTGCTGGATCACCCAGGTTCACTGATGAAAGTGTATTTTCTCTAGCCTTGGAGACTTTCATAAATCAGGTCCATCGTTTCCATTGACTACTAACATCAGTCTTCCTATTGACACTCAATGTAATGAGGCAGTCTTTCAACTGACCACCAATATAGGAGGAATTCTTCTAAATGACCACCAGTGCAAGTGCTGTTCTTCCTACTGAACAACAATGTAAGAGGCGTTGTTTCCACTGGCCACCAATATAAGGGTCACTGTACTAAACACCCTAAATGTAAGCAGTATATTTCCCACTGGCCATTAACATATAAAGTTTTCTTTTTTCACTGACCAACATAAAGGTCACTCCCCTACTGGCCACCATTGTAAGAAGTATTATTTCCACTGGCCAAGAATATATGAATCATTCTTTCCACTGACTACTAATATAAGGGGATATGCCTTCCACTGAACTCCAATGTAATAAATAATTCTTTTTTACTAACCATCAATATACATTTCCATCAACCACCATTGTAAAAGGGTATTCTTCTCGTTGCCCAGAAATGTAAGAAAAACATTCCAATGGCCACCAACACAAGGGTCGCTTTCCTGCTGAGCACTAATGTAAGATGTATTCTTCCCACCCACCACCAGTGTAAGAGACATGCTTCCCACTGAGCACCATCATAAAGAGCATTCTTCTTACCAAACACCAATATATTGGGCATTTTTCTGCTGTCCATCAACCACTAATATGTTCCCACTTACCACTAAGTATGGGGCATTCTTCCTGCTGAACCGGAAATTAGGCCACCAATAAAAGGAACACTCTTCTTTCCACTGATCCCCAATGTAAGGGGGGTTCTTCCTTATGACCATCTCTAAAAGGGGCATTATTCCAACTGACTTTTGTAACGGTGAACTTTTTCCCTTACTACTAATGTAAGAGCAGCTTTTCTTTCCTGTTTTAAGGAAGGTATTTTATCACTGCCAACCTATGCCAATGCCCATGAAAAAACACAGGTTTCACAATAATTGCATCTGTAACCTAAAGATCATGCTACAGTTAATGAATTTTAGGAAGAGGTTCTTGTAGTACAGCCATTCTCAACCAGGGTTCCGTGGCAGCCTAGGTTCCTCCAAAGATCACTAGGGGGTTCCTTGAGATGTTTCTGACTGATCTCCCATCTAATAGTGCCTGCCAGTGGCATGACACCAATATTCTTTTGAACTATCTGTTCAAAATTCTGCATTGTGAGTACAACTTTATGGGGGTATTTTTCATCAATTGTCACCTCTATGTAAAAGGCATTCATCTCCCATGACCTCCAATTATTTTTTTAACAACTTTTCTTACATTTCAAGGGTTTCTCTGGGGTAAACCTACTTTATTGTAGTTAAAGGCACCTGCAGCATCCAGTCCACAACATGCAGATTGATCATTCTCTAGTTCCAAGATAAGAATGTTGAGGGCTGCCTACTCTCCTTGGGATAACATGGGAAGTGTGCACAGGACACAGAAAATCTCTGATTTTCTGACATGATTAGCATGATCAACCAGTGTTTACCATGGTTCCTCCAGATGTTGCTAGGAGTTCCTTTAACAATAAGAAGTACAGTTAGGTCCATAAATATTTGGACATAGACAACTTTTTTTCTAATTTTGGTTCTGTACATAACAATTAATTTTAAACTTTCAGCTTTAATTCAGTAGGTTAAACAAAAAGATTGCATTTTTAACACAATCACTTCATTTCAAGGGCTCAAAAGTAATTGGACACATTAAAACGTTGATCATAAAATGCTAATTTCTAATACTTGGTTGAAAAGTCTTTGCTGAAAGTCTGCAGTTCAACTGCATCGCATGTTTCAATTAAAATTAATTGTGGTAATGTACAGAACCAAAATTAGAAAAAAAAGTTGTCTCTGTCCAAATATTTATGGACCTAACTGTATATGACTCTCCGGTCAGTTACCACTGACACCAATGATCTTTTTTTCTGTCTCTAAAGGTGGCAGCATTCCAACTGGCCAGCAATGTACGAGGCATTCTTCCAACTGACCAGCACACTAATGTACTGTGAGCTGTGGATATAGTAATTATAGCAGGGTTTCCCTGAAGACCTGAAAGTTATTTCAAGCGGTTTCCCCCATGTAAAAAGGTTGAGAAACACTGTATTAATCAATGTGATATACAACATACCAAAAGTCAGCAAATAAGAAAAGTTTATTATTATGGTTTACATATATTATTAATATCGAGTATTTAAATAGCGCCAACATATTATCCAGTGCTTTACAAAGCCTATAGTCGTTTCACTAGCTGTGCCTCAAAGGGGCTCACAATCTAATGATATACATTAAATATATTTAGCAAATGCATTTTTTTTATTTATTACACACCCACTTTAGCTGTCTGTGCAGCTCTTTCATTCTCAAATGCCCAAATGTCTTATCACTTCTTGGTTGGACGAAGTCCAGGTTTATCCAACCGCTTCCCTTCCATGCAGACAGTCATAGCCAGACCTCCTGTTTTCAATAAAAGTTCTTATGTCAGCTGTACAAACCCCATCCTGCAACCTGTTAGAGGTGGCAGGTGCTTGAAATGACACAATGGGTGACACTGTTAATGATCCAACAAATGAGAGTCACTAGCACTTTTTTGAGATATCTCAGTGTAAAATTAATGTCTTGGAGTTCTGTGACTCTGGTCTGGTACATAGACGTTAGCAGCACGTTTTTTTTTTTCAACCAGTCTTCCCATTTGGCAATCCACATAACCTAAAACATCATTTTTTTTTACCAGGTCATCTTCTTTTATAGCTCCATTGTCCAAATATAGTGCTCAAATTCCTGTTATAAGAGCTTCTTGGTGGTGGACAGGGCTTCCACATGGATACTTTGACTGGTGTGCAGCTATGCAACCCCATAGTTATTCACGACACCTGTCTATGGTTTTAATGTTTGGCTGATTGTTGTATATACTCTTCTAGAACTAGACAATACAATCTCAAGACATCGTGTAAAGGTCCTCACTAGGTAATACCGTACAGCCCTTAATACCAATTTCTGCTCAAACTTTGCTTTGAAAGGTGGATACTGGCGACTCCAGTGCTCCAGGCCATCATTCTACTCCGGGAAATGCCCCTGCTTGCAATAGGCATAAGGCTACAGACACACGTGCAATAATTATCGTTAGAAAACAAACGATTGACGACCGATCAACGATTATGCACAAATATTTTATTAGGATCGTTCAAATATAATCCACCAATAATGTACACACACTAGATACGATCGTTTGAACTGACATGTACAGGAGAAAGTGTACCACAGAACAATTAACGATCACTGAATAACCGTACACATTATAGATAGCAAGCGTTCGTGACTCAATCAGATCTGCCGGGACGGTCATTCATTTCCAGTGACATTGCTCATTCATCGGCGTCATTGGCCAGTCGTTGTGCACTTTTTTGTTAACCATTATCGGACGAACGATCCTTAGTCGTTCGTTTCCAATGATAACTGTTGCACATGTGTATGTATTTTAAGTCTCTTATGTGACTAATGTTGAATTCAGCCCTGGAAGTAAAGAAAATATGCTCCAATTTCTGTTAACTGACTTGTTTTTTTTTTTGTTTTTTTGTTAAACAATCTTCCATAAGTCATAGAAGGAATATTTCATTAAGAATAATAAACTAAAAATACTGGTTACCTGAGTGTCTCTAGCTTTGGTACTGTCTAAATCAGCGGTCACCAACTGGAGAAAATTCTGGTGGTCCGCCTCTCTGGTTGGTGCACCCCCCCCCAGCGGGGTCAGAAGAAGGAAGGATTCCCGTACAGATTTTAAGCTCAGGGCGGTGGGCGGGTTTGTGTCTCTGGCTCAAACATGCGATGGGAGAGTGGGTGGGTTCTGGCATCATGACATCATTCTGGGGGAAGTTTCCTCTCCTTTGAGTGACACACGGCTCCCCGCACATGCTCCATGCGCATGTCCAGAGTCTGTGCATTTAGTAGTTCTGTAGGCCTGAAAAGGTTGGTGATCACTGGTCTAAGTTACTCACCCAAAATGAACTCCAAGACTTTTGTTATACTCATTACCAGTATGCACTTGTTCTGGTTCTGTGATTACTCGAGGCCGATCTCAAGGCCAACATTAAACCCACTATAACCTATCCTGCATGTCTTTTTCTTGACTTTAATTTCTAATGACTGTGTCTCTTGCCAGTGACTTATTAAATGCAGCAGACAGTTAACTCACCCCCTACAGTCCTCTTATACTAACATCACTGCTGCAGACACCTCTTCCAGTATTTGGACTGGAGTGTCATAGGATTGCAGTTATAAGTAAGTGAAAAGGATATTTAGAATGGGTTTAGTGATTTCTTAGCTTATACTGTAGCATGTAGTATGCTGGGTCTACAGAACACTTCCACCCCATCCTATCTACATATTATAGAAAATGGTTATTCTGTGGTTTTCTGAGATAGCTGGGACAATTCTGAGACAATTTTTACTAGTTACAATCAGCAGAGGTGGAGAGTACAAGATGTTAAAAAATCATAAGTTTTCTAAATCAGCAATATGATAAGTCCATTGTTACAATGTACATGCACAGTAATTCAAACAGCCGGCATTTAGATTTTTCAGATGCAGACCAACATTGTACAATCCTGGCATAGATTGCTGCCAGGAATTACCTCCCGTGCGTATACATATTACTTACATCATTCCAATCTGGCCAACCGGGATGCCCCAATATTTCAAACCCAGAAGAAGACTGGTCAAAATACTGGTGGCAGTGAAGGTAAAAGGAGAGGTGAGTTGTGTTAAAACAAATTGCAAACAGGCAGGTCATTTATTTTTTTTCCAGAAGAGTCATAGACTGTCCCTACTTTAAAAAAGATCCTGCCTGCTTTAAGTATCACTGTTGTAGTCTCCAAAACCTATTGCCCCATTGCAGGATGAAGTGTATAATAAGCTAAAACCTTTTTTTCTAGTTTTGTATTGAATAGGTAGGGATGGGAACCACTGACTGAGTTTTTCTACTGCTACCCAGGGCTCCATTGGAAATAATTATTTACCCTTTCTTCATGTCCTTCACACCACAGCCAGGGAGAGGGGAGTTCTTCAACAGGTATGTAGACATGTATAAAACATGTGTGTGTAGTGAGGAGATTACAAAATAGGATTAGATTTGTTATATTCAGTCATACTAAAAACCCTCAGGATCCCTCCAACTGTATTAGTTTAGTGCGCATTCAACAGTACTGAGCCCTGATGAAGGGTAATCCTTTGTACCCTGAAATGTGTTGGCTTTTTATTATACAGGGTCTGCATAAAAACTAATAAGAACATTCTAATTTTGCTACTTTCATCCTTGTACGTCCAGTCCCTACTTCAGAAAAGGTCAGCTTTTGGCCACCACTTTCTGGAGAGCTGCCTAGGAAGAATCATTCCCTCTACACTGATAATGACTTAACCGAATGCACCTACTCCTTTGAGATTGCAGGTATCCATACCTTTCATCTATGTTGATAAAAAAAGGTCTCAGAGGGTCTAGCCTTTCATTGCTATAGTCAAAGTAAAGCATTTTCATTTCTGTGTAGCTGCTGGAGAGTTTCCATTACTTCCTGTCTGCTAAAAGGTCGACAGGACTGGAACGGAAGTGTAAATTATTCTATAGAAGCCCTGGATAGAGATACAGTCCTGACACAGGTTGTAATCTTCCTTCACTTGATCCAAAATTAGGAAACCAAATCTTGGCTCGATATACAGAATTGACCCTTAGACATTGCAAGTCCATGTGTTCTAAAAAACTAGGCATTGCAATGAACAATAGGATGGGACTTTGATGTACAATATATTTTGAAGCAGGAAGGGCTCAAAGAGAAAATTTGTAAATATTGGGTTTTTTTGGTTGCGGTAATGATGGGGAGAAGATGATCACAATGGGATATTCTACTGTTTACTCATTTATGAAATTCCAATACAGAAGTAATACAGGAATTGGAAGAAACTCCCACCACTACATATCTCCCATCCTATTGTGTGTAAATTCCCCCACCTACTAGATTGTAAGCTCTTTGGGTCAGGGTCCTTTCCTCCTCCTGTGTCACTGTCTGTATCTGTCTGTCATTTGCATCCCCTATGTATTGTACAGCGCTGTGTACAGGTGCGGCTGACCAAGGGTGGCTACATCCCTCCTCCATTCATACAGAAGAATTGGTGTAGCCACCCTCAGACAAGAAGTTGTTACTGGCCATATCACCTGGTGAAAATTAACAGAAAAATCAAGCTAATGCAGCCGCCACATTTGAGGACTGCTAAACTATAATATGCAGTATTTCATTTTTGTTTTTGGGTTTAGATACACTTTAATTATTTCTTTACCTTTGATATTTTTCCACAAATGTCACTACTTTGTTTACTTAAACCAATGTTTAAACAAAATTAAAAAACATTGTATCTGTATTGTACCCTTGGAGTTCATTAATATTTTCTTATATAATATTTGTTTCCCAGGACTTTGAGTCTTTCTTCAATGCCAAACCACTTTTTGTCCCCCTCCTATTGCGTGATACTTCCCCCACCTCCTAGATTGTAAGCTCTTTGGGGCAGGCCTCTCCTCCTGTATCACTGTCTGTATTAGTCTGTCATTTGCACCCCCTATTTAATGTACAGCGTTGCGTAATATGTTGGCGCTATATAAATCTTGTTTATTAATAATAATAAACTCTGGCATGTCATATAATTAACTTAGCAATGTTTCCAGTAGCTGGTTTGCACTTGATTTTATAGCTCTTTAAAGGAATTGATGGGTCAGCATGGATTTCTCAGCAGAGGGCAATTTTTTTTCACTGGCTGTCTGTAGACCCTACCTCAAAGGCACCATAAGGCCTCTTTTGGATAGACTGACCAATACCATGTGGTTTGCCACTCCATTGCACCCCAGTATACAGTATGCATGGAGTTTGCAGGTTCTCCCCGTGTTTGCATGGGTTTCTTCCGGGTGCTCCGGTTTCCTCCCACATTCCAAAAACATGCAGTTAGGGTAATTGGTTTCCCCCTAAATTGACCCTAAACTGTATTAAAGTCATATGACTGAGGTAGGGACATTAGATTGTGAGCTCCTTTGAGGGGGAGCTAGTGACATGACTATGAACTTTGTAAAGCACTACGTAATATGTTGCTGCTATATAAGTACTGTGTAAAAAAAATAATATTTATGCCCAATAGCAGTTTTTAGAATCAACCACAGCATTTGACAAACTCTTTGTTATGCAGTTGCAAATCATTATGGACCATCTCCAGTCCTCTATCAACACAACTTTGTTTAACAGCGGCTCAATATGGCAAGCGGTTGGCTACATGAAGCTTAATGTGGCTTTCAGAATTCACACAGTAAACACAATTGCAACATAAACACATGCAAACACATGCACAAAATATAACTTTAAATATAATTAAATGGGAGCAGTGGGAAGCACAGTTGGGAATGCAATAAATGCTGCAGTTCATCTCAGGTTTGAAAGAGCTCAGGTCTAATATTAAAAATAAGAATTTTGGCAAAATTTAAGAACTTCACTTAATACCATCTATTATATATTAATAAAGCAGGAATTATTTTGCAAAAACAAAATATTTCCACAGAGATGCATACATCAGGTTTGTCAAACGAACATTCTTGCAATGCTAAAAAACGTTTGCCCAAATTTAAAGAGCGTTATGACAATATGAAAAGTGTTAAACCCTTCAGAAACCGAAAATAGACAAACATTTAATAGTGCTGCATTTGCCTTGAATGAAAATTTGTTTGCCACAAAAAGAAGATTGGATTTTGCTAATTTCTTTCAACAGCAACATGGAATTCAGTTGACATTAGCTATCCATTAGTATTGACATTAGTATTCTTTGCAAACTCACTAAACTAAGGATATGTACACACGTGCAATGAAATGATTTACGATCGATCGTTCGATAATCGTTGACAAAAAGTGCACAACGACAGGCCAACGACGCCGATGAACAAGGAATGTCGCTGGAAAAGAACGACTGTCCTGGCAGATCTGTTTGGGAGATGATTGTTTGGTATCTATTGTGTGTGCACAGTCATTTAGTGATTGTAGAAAGTTCTCTGGTACACTTACACTACGGTACACGTCACTTTCTGCATCATTCAAACGATCCTATCTAGTGTGTCTACACTATTGGTGGATTATATATGAACGATCGTATCTTTAGAGCATGTACAGAATCGTGCACTATTCAATCATTTAAAATAATTGTGAATAATCATAGATCTGTTGTTAGTCGTTCGTTTTCTAACAACAAATATTGCATGTGTGTACGTAGCCTAAGCAGTTTCCTAAGAATTATCCCTTGCTGAGTGATCTTTAACCTTAGTAATTGGACAGCCTAAAGCATACCTAAACTCAGCATTTTCACTTTACATAAAAGGTAGACAACCTTTATATGTAAAGGGAAAATGGTATTATGTTTTTATTTTTTTAAGTGCAACACAAGTGCAAAAAAAAGGGTGCAGCACCTCCCCTTTCAGTCCTAATCACTGCGGCAATCAAAACTGAATAGGAGCGCAGAGCCTCCCGGGGTACCTATGTCACCCATCCTAGGAGGCTCTGGGTGCTCCTTCTGTGCATGCCCAAGATCTCAGACATGCTCAGAAGGGGCATTTTTACTATTAAGGGAAAGAGATGCCGATCTCACGCAAGAGCAGTCTCTCTTTTTTCCCCTTTACAGCGGGCTACATCACCCGATCTCGGACCTGCTCAGTGCAAGATTGGGTGCCAAAGAAAGAAGACCGAAGAAGAAAAGGGAAGTGAAAATTGAAGATGGTGGACGAAGAGGAATTCCACAATGACACAGAACCTAGATCAGCGCCATCGAGGAACCTGCAGCATTAAAGGTAAGTGTAATTTTTTTGTTTTCGGTTTAGTTTCACTTTAAATTTCTTTAGTAAATCACCACCAATGTGTTTTTTGACACAGATAGCTCTAGGATAGCGAAAAGAAGGTTCTGGCTCAAGAGCTTATTAAAGCCAACTACACTCAAATAAAATGGAAGTACTTTTATATTGTAATATATATTTCCTCTTGCAATTGATTGGTAGTTATTTGTGGCTGAACAAACATACAATGCGTGCTTTGCTTTAATTTGCAACTTTTCATTTAGTTTCCTTTTGCTTTTCCCAAAAATGAGTTCTGCATGAAGGAGCAGAGATATCGGGAAGTGTCATTACTGTAAAGACCCTGGAAGTAGATATTTGATAGGTGGTTTGAGGAAAGACTGAGCAGGGATACATGAGGGACTGGGAGCATGGGGGAAGGGACTGTGTTTCCTTATATATCCCCGCTTGACAGCTGATCTCTGATGAATTCAAGCCTAGTATGTAGCAACTACTCAAAGACAGTTCTTGTCAGGCTGATACAGATAGCCAAGGAATGTTTAGAAACTTCCAGACAACTACTAGACAGAGAACAACAAGAAAATTCAGACTTCTGTCTGCAGCAATCAGCAAATGATTACATCAATATTCAATAGGAAACCCAAAGAACTCAACATGCAATATGAAATCCTAGAGATATCACATCCAACATGTATTTTGCAGTTCAGAGACACAGTGCAAAGTAAAAGAGTTCCGTTATAAGCAATGAAAGAAGAAATAATCACTCATTTATAGAAAATGTACAGTTTATTATTTTTTTCCTTTTTAGGTAGCTCTGTTGTATGTGTTGTTCTTTTTTTGCTGCAATGTTTACAAGAGGAGGAAATTATTTGATGTGACTTGGATATACTCTCCTCCTAATTTCTGTTTAAACCGGTGCTTTACAATTCAGATATACTTCATGGTTTCCTTTTACACTTCACTGTCAATTCTGGTGCAATGCACAATAACATGCATTGCATTAATTCATTTAGACTAGAAAGCCCATTCATTCCTAAAATATGCACATGGTCCTTTATAGTAAAACAGTGCAAGATATGCAATATGGTACACTCCAATGGGTACTGTACAGGTGTATTGAGGTGCCATTGGAAAATAACAACCCCACCATGCACCATTCAAGTTAATGTGCAATATTATGCAGTAAAATGTCGGAAAGTCGGAAGGGTGCCTGGAGGAAGTCATTTACAGAGCTGCATACTATTTTGTTGGCACCTACATTAAATGTACATGAGACAGAAAATATCAAGAAGGTTTTTGATTTTGAACAGATTCTATTTAAGATCTTGTAACATCAGTATGTTTTCTCTGATGTGTTAAACACACACAATAAATAACATGTTCCTGCTGATCTCCATATGGTGTTCTGAGTTTGATAGTAAAGTAGGTGTGGAGGTGACAAAAAAAGATGACAACTTCTCTAAAGCACAGAAGTAATATGTCACCAGCACAAACCATTTATCCAAGGCAACAATGATAATGTGCCTACATTTTATCCAACCAGCATGGTGGTGATCAGTGTGGTCACAACTCTGTACATCTGGCACACAAGACATTTCTCATTTTACCTTGCAACTGTGCATTCATTAGTTTGCCTGGCCTCCTAGATTGTAAGCTCCTCGGGACAGGGTCCTCTCCTCCTCCTGTGTCATTGTTTGTATCTGTCTGTCATTTGCAACCCCTATTTAATGTACAGTGCTGCCTTGGAACTATATAACTCCTGTTTAATAATAATATTAATAATAATTTAGTATTAAAACAAATATGTCACACCAAAGTTGACCTAGCCTGTTGACTTGGGAATGTCTAATGTCATAAAAGAAAAATGATTTTGTAATACATTGATGGTTTACTACTGGGCTTCAAATTGGTAACAAAATGAATAACAAAATGACCACCTACAGGAAGATGTGGCCGTTGGGTAATCTTTTTTCTGCACTGCACTTCTTCAATATGCAGATGGATAGTTTGCATACAATTGGACAGCATATCAAGAATGATGAACAGCCCCACAATTGACAAGTAAACTGACTTTTTGTTTTAAACAATTCCAATGCACTATATGATTGAGTATCAGCATAAAAAGAATTTCCATTTTGTTTTCTTTACTGATCATTAATCAATAAAAGTAGCAATTCATTGCTAAGCAAAATGATCAATCCTATGGATTGTTCTTCATATAGCATGAAAATTAATTTAATGATTACACAATGGTCCCATCATATGCAATTGATTATTACTACAAGCTACCACTGTATGTTACATGTGTAACTTACTCCATAGAGAACAATGTTCCATCTGTGAGTGATCAGTTGCTTCTCCTAAAGAATAATCTCTAACTTCATTGAGCTACTAAAGAAATTGTAGCCTGAATGGAGAAATTCGCCAGCCTTGGATTACTCAGTCACCCCAATAATTTCTTACATACTGTACATATAAAACCTGTAAAAACTGCAAGATGTAAAACCTGTGTACTAATGCATGTGTGTTAACACGTGTTATGTTACACATTAATGTACACTGAAATAGGCAGCCTGCTGAAAGTTAATGGACTGCCAATGAACCTTAATTTGCAAAGAAAAAAAATTTGCTTCCAAAGAAGCACACTGTCATGCATCATGACCCCGCAGTGCAGGTGTGTTGCCTCCATTCATTTGGGTGCTATTCAAAATTTATATTGTATCCCCATCACAGAGATTTTCTATCACTTCCTGTTCTGACACAGACAACATTTAATAGAGACTCTCATGAAATTTAGGTACTGGAGATTTACTTATTTTTTACTTAAACTGTTTTGCATTTTAGTCCCTTTTTCTGCTTATTTGATGCAGTTTTTACATTTCATTAATACCTATTGGCTATTTAATTATTAATTCACTGAATGATAGACGTCAGATAACTGTCACTGGAAATAACCTTTCCAGTCGTATTCTTCCCAATCGGTTGTTCATCAATGTATCAATATCCGCATATCACAGATTGATGAATAGTGTTGGGAGATTGCTGTACACACAATGGATGTGTACGTAGCTTTATACAAACCCTAACTGTTATACTCCCTACTCACTACCCCTCCTTGTGACCCTAACATCAATCTTCTCTGCAACCCTCGTGCTAACATTTCCTGTACCCTGATATCAATCCTTACTTTAAGCCTAAAACTTACTGTTACTATAACCCTAACACTTGCTGTAACTCTCAGACTAATTCTCCCTGCATCCCTCAAGCTGACCCTCCCTGTATCTCTAACTCTCCCCATTCCTATACTTCTAACACTCCCCTTTCCTATAACTCCAACACTATCCATTCCTGTAACTTTAACACTCTTCATTCCTGTAACCCTAACACTTTCCTTTCCTATAACCCCAACACAACCCCATAACTATTATCCACTCCTATAACTCTAACACTCCTCGTTCCTATAATTCTAACACTCTCCATTCCTGTAACTCTAACACTATTCATTCCTTTAACCCCAACACTCCCATTCCTATATTTCTAATACTCACGATTCCTATATTTCTAATACTCTCCATTCCCGTAACTCCAACACTTTCTATTTCTGTAACCTTAACACTATCCTTTCCTATATTTCTAACTATTATTTATTCCTGTAACCCTTAACTCTTTCCATTCCTATAACTCTAACACTATCCGTTTCTATAATTTTAACACTCTCCATTCCTATAACTTTAACACTCTCCATTCCTGTAACTCTAACACTCTTTATTCCTATAACTCTAACACTATCCATTTCTATAATTCTAACATTATCTATTTCTATAATTCTAACACTCTCCATTCCTATAACTTTAACATTCTCCATTCCTGTAACTCTAACACTTTCCATTCCTGTAACTCTAACACTTTCCATTCCTGTAACCTTAACACTATCTATTGCTAATATTCTATCAATTATCCATTCCTCTAATTCTAACACTTTCTATTCCTATAACACAAACACTCTGCATTCCTATAATTCTAACACTATCTGACCCTGGAACAACCCCCAATAGACCCGGATTCCAGGATCTACAGTTACCAATAAAGTAGATTTCCATATTTATTTACCTAGACTCATCCAAATCCTCTACACTTTTCAAATGAACATTTCTCTAACAACATTCTTGAGTTTTACTATCTGACAAATGTAAAATTCCGATCATTGTATTCAGCAAATGTCGAGGAAATGAATTCAATGAAGCAACAAGTCAGTGATTATTGTATGGAAGATTGTCATAATGAATCCTATATATACGTATAGTCAATGGAAATATTAGGATTTCCTTAAAAAATCAACAAATCTCATATAGCCAATGACGACACAGCAGATAAGCAATAAATAAGCAGATGGAAACCAGCAAAGCTTTTTTTGTAGCCATACATTTTGCAATAAAACTCTGATTCTGATCCAGATCAGTTCTCAAAAAAGCAGTTAGAACATTGAATACTTGATGATTACAAGGATTTAAACACATAGTTTTATTGAACGAAAGTTAAATCAAGAGAAAATCATATAAGGTATGTTGAGTGTAATTTATTTTTAGGTTCTATAAAAGAAATGATATACTTGTAAAAAAGTTTTGCAGTTACCAAAAACATGATTTTGTCCCGCAAGGTCCCATTCGCCATCCCAGCAGTAAGGGGTCCCTATAAGTCATTATAAACCAATTCTGACTTTGACGCAATTCACGTACTGTGGCTTGCTGCTGTTGCACAATTAATTTTTGCAATATTCAAATTCTAACTGTAGGATACAAAGATACAAAAACTTACCGCAGTGGATCCCGCCACGGTGGCGACAAAGACCTTAATGACCATTTTCTCTGCTGGATCGAGAGAACCCTGTTAAAACGTAACAAGGACCCCGAGCGTGTGACTGCCAGCCAGAATCCCCGAGCACTGTGTGTAACCCTAACCAGCTCTCTCTGCTCTCTGCACATTGCAACCTAATCATTGGCTGGGGGATATTTTGGGACTGATTGGCTCTCGCAGGGCATCTGTTGTGCGCAGACTAACAACTGCATCAAAGCAGGTTAGGTTGGCCCCAGTCCGTACAAGGAAAGGTAAAACAATACACCAATCAGAAAGTTCTTCCAGCGTACAATTGATTTATTATGCTGTAATTCCATTATAAACACCGTGGTTGGAGCAAAATCACTAAGACACTAGAAAACTGCAAATATGACTTTTCTTGTGTCGTTCTTCTGCAATAGTTGGCTGTTCTATAACACATGGCTTAAAAGGGAGTTCCATTTTTTTTTTGGGGGGGGGGGGGGGGAAACTGTACTTTGCTCGGTTTTGTTTCTACAGCTTTTTAAAGTGTTTTTGTGTTCACTAAGAAAGGTAGAAAATTTTTTTTAACTTGTCATGCTATCTGCTTGCAGCTGTCTAGAGTTATCTACAGCTGACAAAAGAATGTTCTGACAAAGAATTCCATGTGAGTATACACAAGACAAAATGTGTCGTTCCCACAAGACAAAATGTAAAATCTCAATTGGTTAGATTCTATAGGAGACTGTGCAAGTATGACGGAACAAGATATTATTAAGTCAGTCCACCCAAAGCAGATATTTTTGGTTATTGATGTTTAAAAGTTGAACCACCTGACAGTTTTTTAGGAGGCTTTTAGTGAGATCCCTGTTTTATATATAATATTTATATCTTTATATATATATATATATATATATATATATACACACAAACAAACACACACACACACACACACACACTGGTCACTTTAATATGTTCACCTGTTCAGCTGCTTATTAACCCAAATATCTAATCAGCCAATCACACAGTAGCAACTCAATGCATGTAGACATTGTCAAGACCAACTTCTAAACTACAAACCCGAGAATCAGAATGGGGAAAAGGATTACTTAAGTGATTTGAACTTGGCATGGTTGTTAGTGCTGGTGGACTTGTTTGGGTATTTCAGAAACTGCTGATCTGATGGGATTTTCATGCACAACTATCTTCAGTGAGAATGGACCCAAAATGAGGAAACTCCAGAGAGCAGCAATTTACTGAGCAAAAATGCATTGAGGTCAGAGGAAAATGGCCAGAATGGTTGGACTTAAAAGAAAGGCATTGGTAACTCAAAGAACCACTTATTATAACCAAGGCATGCAGAAGAACACACTGAAACTTGAAGCAGATGGGGTATGGCAGCAAGAGACCACACAAGGTGCCAATATATATTGCCAGCTAAGACAGACACCTGAGACAACAATTTGAATTGGCCCACCACAACTAGAAAATGAGGACAATGATATGGTCTGTAGACAATACAGGTGAATGGTAATAATAGGAGTGAGTAGATACAGGTCTCCCTGCATCTGATCTTTTCCCCATTATCAACTTTAGACTTACCAAGCCTTATTCAACACTGTGTGTCTGCATTGAGATTGCTGCCTTGGTACAAATACAGGGCTTTGCTTCCTCACAGCAAACCTGCCCCCCTGAAGATTAGAGATCTGATAACTTGTGGAAGAAAAAAAAGAGGAAGCATAAGAAGTGGAGGGAGCACAGACCTACAGAATAGGCACTGTAGGTGCTCAGGTGCAGCTTTCCATTCAGCAGGGAAAACAGTGAAAATTACAGTAGAGACATAACAAAATCTCCTTCAAAATCTGGAAAGCATGTATAAAAACTGTTGGAGAGAGGTAAGAATTATATTTTTAGGCTATTTTAAGAAGGAGAGACAGAGGGACTTGGGTCCTAAAGAGAGACAGTCCTTCCAAATCAGGGACAGCTGGGATGTATGCTGGTGAGCAGTCAGAGGCAGCAATGCCTTGGACCTGACATGGCATCCATAATGTTTTGAGAGTCAGGCAGTAAACTCCCATTTTCAAGAGCTCAAGGCAGAATGTAGATTTTAAAGTACTGTTATGGGTTGTTTTTGGTTAGCAAGGAAGGCTTAAACTCTTTGTCAAGATTTAAATAATGAATTCACCCTCTTTAGTCGTCCTGATTGTCACAATGACAGAGATTAATGGGAAATCCCAGAACAAGTGGTAAATGTATAAGTTTCAATTGGGACAAATGCTATAGTGACAGTATCAGATGGGGGTTCCTATAATTTTAGCGAAATAATCTCCCCAGAAAGACACAAAACAGAAAAAAAAGGGGAGAGTGTCAAGTTTCAACCCTTTTCTAATTTACCTATATTTAAAAAAAGTGATGCATGCAGACTAAAAAACAGTCGTTTGCCATACCTGACATACTGTATGTACAACCCAACATATATGTACTACATTAGTTATGACTCAGAACAAAAAAAAAAAATAATTATTCCAAATAGTGCTGGATTAAATTGGAGTTAATATGGCCAGCGTGATGGGCCACCAGCCTCCAGGGGGGTCAATGGGGATGATACCATTCATGCTTTTTACAGTAACACAGTTTCACCTTTGGACATTTTTTTTCAAGAGAAGTTCAGCGATGACAACCCATGTTTACCTTCCTGCAATAGAAGCAAAATACGTGTATGTATATGTATGTATGTATGTTATATGATTACAAAAAACTGGTGGGGTGCCCATAAACTGGACTTAGCCAGGGTACAATTAACCTACTGTTGCCCCCAAGCTGCCCAATAGGTAAACAGTTCAATGTATCCCCAGGCACGTCTTATTTCATGGATGGAGGATACTTAGCTTGTCGATTTAAAAGTAGATGAGTGACTGCCTATAAACCAACCCCTCTGGGTAGAATCCCAGCAGTGCGAAACCCAAATAGAAAATATTTATCAGCTTTTTTAGCTCACACCACTGGCGTATGCTCCGCATTGATTGGCTGAGTTAATAAATATTAATAACTCAGACTGCTAAGTCCTCCTAAAAGAACTACTGGAGCATGCTCAGCAGCAGATGGCAAAAGCAATCAACACCAGGAGCTTTACACCAGGAACATTATTACAGCTTCACAAATTAAAGATAACTATTAGGCTTTTAGAGCCTAACTGTTTTTGGAAACAGAATCAAAATGTGACGCTATAGATTAAGATATATCTAAAGTCAAAATCTTTTCTTAAGTTTTGGATAATCATTAGTCCCCACCACTGGAAAAGGCAGTGTATCAGTCAAAAAAACAGTGCATAAAAGTAAATTTGGATTTTAAAATTCTTTGAAGGGTGAAGGGATTGTAACATGACTTAAAATTGGGACATTATTGCTTGGAATTTGTCTCACTGGTTCACTGTAATAAAAGGAGAACCATTTATCACCCGATTCCCCCTTCATGCATTGTGGTTCCTCTTGGTATCTTGAGTTATCAGTGAGAACCAGAGCACATGGCTATGGACCAGAAATGTGACCCACCTGGAGTTATTGGATTCAGAGGAATCTTTATGGGACTTATGTCAAAAAGTGATTGGAGACATGGGTGGCTGGGTGGGAGGTTTCATATGTTCTACTTTTATTTTCTGTAACCACATTTTTACCCCTTTTACTTTATTTTCTTAGAAAAGTTTTATTAATTTGATAGATTTACTGATTCACATGTCTAAATTGAGTTGACTGGGAGTATGTTTCCTGTAAAACCAATCCATCTCCAATGAGGACAAATATTTTCATTAGTGGCTTATCTCTGTTGGTCTATGCAATATACAGGAATTGATTTAATTCATCTTCACCACTCCAAAAAAAAAAATAACTGCCGTAGAATGTAGCGGGTTTACCAGCTATCAACACTTAGTAGAAATTGGCAAGAACCCCTAGGAGAAGATTTGATATAACATGACCTAAGGATGCTTAAAATACAAACAGCTACTCAGATAAGTATTAGCTTCTACCCATGATCGGCATTAGTTTCTACCCACTGCCCTAGATTTACTATTACCGAAATTATATAATTGCCCCTGCAGCTGACACTTCTACCCCATTATCTACTATTTATGCCCCCTCAGCATTTACCTCTCCCTGCTGCTCATAAAATCCCTCACACCTGTCATTGTGATTTCCTTCTTTCCTGGTCTTCAACATCTTAATGGTATTATTATTAATATTGTTATTATTAATATTATTATTATTATTATTATTATTAATAATAATAATAATAATAATAAACGGTATTTATCTAGTGCAAACATATTACACAGCACTGTACATTAAATAGGGGATACAAATGACAGACAGACACAGTCATTGACGCAGGAGGAGGAGAAGACCCTGCCCTGAAGAGCTTACAATCTAGGAGATGGGGGAAATTACACACAATAGGAGGGAAGATACTCTGGTTACTCTATATTTCACACTGTAGAATGATGGACTTCGAATTGTTTGGAAATGGCCTTATAACCCTTCCCAGGTTGGTGGGCAGCAACAATTACTTCTCTAAGATCTTTGCTGATGTCTTTACTCCTTGGCATTGTGCTAACACACACCCGAATGCTCCAGACCAGCAAAAACATCTTATAGAGGTGGTGACATTTGCTAATGATCAGTTAATCAAGTGCATTTGATCAGCAGCATCTGGCTGATACTTATCCTATTGAAGAGGTAAGGGTGTACATAATTTAATTTACTTCCGCAGAGCCGTCAATTCCTCTACAATTGGCTTCTATTTGGTCCCGTGCCTTTCGGGATTCTTTCTTCACTCTGAACCAGTGGAAGCAGCGGGTGGTGCCATCTTTTTCTGTATTCTTTCTGCTTACATCACCTGATCTTGCTGGTTGATGCTTATTCCTGTAAATGTAAAAAAAAAATGCATGAGATTGACATATTTATGCCTGATCTTGGATACATACTGCAAATCATACAACCAAAAGCTTTGCTGGTGGCTTAATGATACTGGGAGAGCTGGGCATTTTTTGCACATTAGGAAAGACATAAAATGTAGATCAGCTTGGTATATTGAAATTCACAAAACATATTGTGCTAGAGTGCCTTAAAAGTGTCATATACAGTAGAGCCTTATAGAAGGCCTGACTATATCAGTAAGAATAAAGATACAAAATGGCTGCATTTACTATGCATGGTGACAGGTACACTTTCATGTTTTTTCCAAACTTACGCAGACTAGCAAGTGACTTTCAACAAGCGTCAAAAGACCCCAGCGCAGACCTGTAAGTAATCCTTACTGATGTGTTACACTTGTAAGGGATAGGGCCAGATTCTTTAGGGTATTACTCTCAATGCTGATATTAGTTGTTGGGCTACAGCTGAAGATTGCCAAAAATTTCAATGTTTAGTGCAGAGCTAAGCAACCTGTAATGATGAGATGGGTGTCCATTTCCAAAGTTCACTTTGCAATAAAAAAATAATAATCAAACAAAACCCCAGACATATATAAACATTAATTAGTTTTAGATTAAATACTTGAGTGCCCAGATATTTTTCTCCCTCAGACTATACTCAGATATGCAGGTGCAGATATGACATGACAAGGGTAGTGCGGATCTCCTGCCCCGCTCTCACCCCTTTCCCCACCCAACAAAATCTAATAAAACTTACCACCACCCCCACCTTTTATACTTGCCAACCTCCCCCACTGTCCCATGGCCCCCTATCAAACACACAACTCTCATTAACTGCAACCCACCATTACCACTGTACTGGCCCCTAGGCCCAGCACCGCCTCAGGGGCCCACACCAAAATCAACTTAAGGGGGCACCCCCACCATCCTGAATGCTACCTCACCCCGAAAAATTACCACAGGGCACTTACGTTCCACCAGACCCCAACCGCCACGGTGCACAAGAGTGACCCATCACCCTTGGGCTGCCCTCCACACACGAGGGGCCCATTGCACCCCATCTTGCAGACCTAGAAACCAGAGATCTGTACCAGTAGCGTTCAGGTGCACTCCATCTTGACGCAAATAGCGCCAGGTCTCCTCAACAAGCTTCCTATGCCTCACCACCAGTCCACCATTCCTGGCCACAAACCTGCCCACTTCCTGATTCACTTTTATCCTGGCCCTATTTAACCCCTCCACATACCTGGCATTCCTCCAACTTGTTCTCCCCACTATATCAGACCATACCATTATCATACCAGGATACTGAACCTGAAGCCTCAGAAAATCATTGCCTCCTGCATGTATTACCAACACATTGGGAGGCTTATCCAGCGCTGCAAATTTTCGGACCTCTGGTACCACCTGGCTCGATAGCATACTAGAGATTCCAATCCAACTAACGGTAGCTTCCCACCTTGGAACTCCCAGCTGTCAGGCATCCACCCGGACCTCAGCCCTCCGAGCACCCAACCATACATATGAATGTCTGAGGATCCACACCAATCTGGATTCACCTCCTAAAACACAAAACAATAAACAATACCTGACCCAAATTACCAAAGCCAGTCCACCCCCCCCCCCCAAAAAAAAAACCCAACTGTATCATAGGCAAATGAGGCCACACATACACCTGAAAACATTTTGATTCCCACTGCCCAATCCTCCTAATCACTTTCTCACCCAAGCCCCATCTAGCTGCTTCCTTGGCCGCCCCAATCCTAAACAAATGTGACGAATAATCCGTATCCTGAACCCCCAGCCTCAAAAAACATTGACAAAAGACCACCACAAACTGAAAACAGGATAAGAATTGCCCGTCCTGGGGCACCAAAAGCAGACCCTGCCCCTTTGGTCTAACCCTCCTAAAATCCTCTAACGCCGTAACTGGGCAGACTTCTAGCCCCCCCAACCAGAACAACTGAACCACAAACCCCTTCCCCTCCTGATCCGTTTTTGACCTGTTAATCTGCAAACTCACCTTGTTTAGATAGTAGACCAGATCATCGAACAAGACCCCCCCGAACGGTTCCTAGCCGGACTAACCAACTCCCCTATCCTCATGGCCCCAAAAAATCCAACCTTTCATATTTCCAAAACAAACCTCACTCAACACCCCAAATAAATCTTTCAACAATTCAAATGATACCTGCCTGCTCCTATCTTTTACCTTACTACCTCTACGATAACCCTTGAGTGCCTTCCGTACTGTAAAAACTTTTGTCACGTCCTTCATTCCTTTTATCCTAAAGCCAAAAGCCAACCCTGACATAAACATATTCACTGCTGCCACCAAAGCCCCCTCCGCAAATTTCTTCGCCAACAGACACAATACTCCCTGCACCTAATTACAACCACAATCCCGACTTGGCCACGCCAAGCTTTCCACTTCCACCACACAGCCTGGTGCGCCCCCCAAGTCCGTTCACTCACTGACCTTCTAACGAAACTTCTGATAATCCCCTCGCAATCCCCCAAAGGTTCTCCGAACACTGGTAACTGCACTGCTCCACCTCCGATGCCAACATGCAAAACCTGTCCCACTGTAAACGACAAAGCGTCGGTGACAACAAACTCCCGGAATATGCCATGCAAATACAAAGATGTTATACTGCATACACCTAAAAACCAAATGTCTTAACAAATGCACCGCTGGCCCTGATGACACAGAAAAGCTAGTTATGGCCTGAACCACCCCAAAATTATCACAATAGAACCTGACCTTTTTGTTGGTCAATTTCTCCCCCCACAAATCCACTGACAGCACAATCGGAAATAATTCCAACAAAATTAGGTTTTTAACCAACCTGGCCGCAACCCAACACTGCGGCCATACTCCAGCACACCACTTACCCCGGAAGTAGGCCCCATAACCAGACCCCCCTATCCGCATCTGTAAACAATTATAATATCCACTGCGTACACTGGCCCTTCCAACCACAACATTTTTCCATTGAAAATCTCCAAAAATCCCCATTCAAATGAAAATAATGTGATGGTACCTTGACCCCCGCCGTAGCAACCGTAGCAACAAATGGTGTATCATTCTGAATTTTCCCACCTCCTTTTTGGGGACCAGGCCTAAAGGGGATACTTCCAACCCTGCCACGGACAGCGCTGTAAATGGGCCACTCATCCTGCCTAAACTTGCCTCCTTTGCCAACTTCTCCTTCACAATTTTGGGCAATCTCAGCGCTGACTTCAAGTTCTGTGGTTCCTTCAAAAACCCTGTAACCATGCTAGGAATCCGGAAACCCATCATAAACCTATCCCTAAGAACCCCTGCGGCAATCTTGTTCGGGTGTCTAAAAAGGGGAGCATCCTTGCGACCTTCCCTGGCATCTCCCCCTTTTCCACTACCATCCCCGCCCCTCCCAGGGCTTTGCTTGAAACACCTTGCCAAACCGTGATTGCCCTCACAACCGGTGTACTCATGGCGGAACTGGCATCCTCCCCCAAACTTACATCCCCCTTCATTAAATAGCCAGCACGTGACTAATAACCGACGTGACGGTGGCTTGCGGCCCGCCACCCCCTTCCTGAAAAAACTGACCACTCCCTTGCCTACCCATGGTCATCAATCTAATCCATAACCCTATACCCTTGTGATCCCAAGATGGCCACACCGCTTTCCTGTGGCGGAATTGCTCATCATACCTCAACCATGACATCCCCCTATACTGCCTATACGCTTCCCTATCTGTATCCAAATAGCAAAAGATGGCTGAACACTGCTCTGTTTGTTTTTCACTAATCACACACGCCTGGATGCTAAATGCCTGCATCCAATTAAGAAACGTGTGCAGAATCGCCGTGTCTCCTCTGTTCACTGTTCTCTTTGCGCCCCTCCACCACCCCCTTTTTTAATGTGAAAATGCTCCAGCAGGAACAGTGAGAAGATATCAACATACTGGCCTTTTAAAATCTTTTCTCCCACCTCCTCCTTTAAATGTACCCCCAATGGCCCTTCAAAGCATTCATAAACCTCCCCAGGGCCACGTCACTCACAGATTCCCTGTCTACACATTCCCACCTTAACGTTGCTTCCCCTTTGTCTCGATTCACATCCCCGCCCCAAGCTACTCCCCCCACACGCCGACCCACTCCCTTCCAAGCTCCTAGACCCTTCCCCCATAATGATGGCCTTTCCCCCAACAACCCTCCCCCAACCCCACTGTTCAAATCCTGGCACTCCACCCCCAAACCCCATTTCCCTACCACCTGTGCCCCCAACATGCCTCCAATAGCTGTACCCCCCTCACCTCCCCCTCACTGCTTCTTTCAAGCCTGACCAGTTCCTGTAAACCTGCCATACCTCCTGAACCCCCCCATAAAAGAAACCCCCTCTCCCCCACCTCCAACACAAGTACCCCCCTCTCTCACCTCCACTGACCCCCTGCTGTCTGCAACCCAGTCCTCCCCAACCACCCCCCACAGGACTCCCATCAATCCTACCTAGCATGCCCCGCCACCAGGTGTCCTCCCTCTGGTCTCCTAGGGCAACCCAGGAGAATGGGGGCTGCGCTCCCTGTTAGCTGCAGCCCCCTTCCGGGAAGCCGCTCGCTAGGCCCTCAGAGAACGCAAGGCCCCGGCTTTTGGTGCAGCCTCCCCTGACAAGGCCAGGAGGGTCCTGTGAGGGGCTCCCAGATTGGAGTCCTCAAAAAGGGTTCTGGACTAAGGCGCAACGGGGGCTTGACCCTCCGAGGCCGTAAGTCTTCTAATCTATCTATCGAGGGACCACTGCCAGTCCCCCCAACAACCTCCGCAACCCTTTCCTGCAGTCCAGCCCTAAGCTGACTCATTAATGCGTCAAAAGACTCCATTAATCCCACCTGCGTCCTATCCCAAATTTTTCTCCTGTAAAATGTGCTGCACTTCCGCTGTAGCCCACCTATACCTGTTTGTATTCTCCGCCCCCCTTTAACTTTCAACCAACCCCCTTTCAATTCTAACCAGTATCTTTTAAACTTTAACCCTTCCTTACCTTACTCCTCCCCCCACTTTCTACTTCACGCTGGGCAACCCCTTACACCCTGTCATGAAGGCCCTCCTCTTACTTTATGCTACGGGACTTTCTGACCCATGACAAGCATGTCCCTATTCAATGTACAGCGCTGTGTAATATGTTATAATTATTATTTATATTATTATTATCAATATTATTATTATTAATATTAAACAGGATTTATATAGCGCCAACATATTACACAGCGCTGTACATTAAATAGGGGTTGCAAATGACAGATGTATGCAGACAGTGATATAGGAGGAGAGGACCCTGCCCCGAAGAGCTTACAATCTAGATATGTAGTGGTGGGAAGTAGTGATGGTTTCAAAAGACAGAAGAAGATGGGTAGGCAAGTTTGAAAAAAAGGGTTTTGAGCGATCTTTTAAATGAGCAGACAATAGGAGCAAGCCGAATAGGACGGGGAAGACCATTCCAGAGAGTTGGGGCAGCTCTAGAGAAGTCTTGTATCCGTGCGTGTGATTAGGTTATGAGTAAGTCATTAGTAGGTCATTGTTATATAATATGTTGGTGCTATTTAACCCCCTAACCGCTAAGCCCGTAATTTCTCGCACTAAATATTTTTGCTCTTTTGGTTAACCCCGTATTTTTTCGCCTACACTAAAATCCCCAC
>NC_092858.1:168399576-168401559 GCF_032062135.1 Pyxicephalus adspersus
TTATATTCATGATATCTACTAGAACCCTATTCAGACATATTTCTGTAAGTTACAGGTCTACAATTTAAAAAAAAAAAATTTCATGAAAACCTGTGACGCTTTTGGAACAGAAATCTAGAAATCAGTGTAACGCTCAGGTGGTTAAATACTGTTTATTATTATTATTATTATTATTATTAAAAATGTTTCTCTGTACTTCTTGATTCATACATATATTCCAGAGACTTTGGATGGACAACATTATTATTATTATTATTATTATTATTATTAATATTTTATATAATATATATATATATGGAGTTTATATAGTGCCAACATATTGCGCAGCACTGAACATAGACATCAGGCTACTAGCATTCTACAATGACAGCAATGGTCACCCCTTTATTTCTCACTTTTTTACTAAGTTCACTTTAAAGTTGATGATTTAAAGAATTTGTATTGTTATGTTAATTGTTATATATAATGTTATGTAAAACAAAAAAAACCTTGGTTGCCCAAAGCAACCAAAAAAAAACTTCTAATGCTACAGGCCTAGGCCAGGTTTGCAAAGTAACCAAGTATGCTGATGTATTGCTATGGACAACTTTTTTTCTAAAATATGTTTTATACATAGACTGATATAGGTAAATTACTGTACTTTTTTATTAAAAAAAAAAAAAATATATATATATATATTTTAATAATATAATTTATTACATATGTTGATTGTTGGATATTGTTAGGTGTTAAGTGTCTAATTCTTACTTTGAATTATTATAATAAAAAATACATAAATACTATTGAGATATTTATTCATACTCTTATAAATCATCCTAGAAATATAATTTTTTTATGTTTTATAAGCATTTCAGATTATTTCTTAAAATGTACAGAAAGGTCAAATCCGTGGACATTTTGTCTTGATAAAAGGTGAAATAATATTCGCACTAAAGGCAAGAAGCCTGGAAGAGTGATATCTCTCTGACCACAAGATGGAGTCTGAGCTCCAGAAACTACCCCTCCCAGCATGCTTTGGGAATGCTTGGTTCACCATCTCCATAGCAACGGGATGCTCTGTTTTTTTTTTTGTTTTTTTTTTGCTTTTGGACAACGAAAACATCTGTTGTAGGGCGCACAGACTGGGTGCAGAAAACAGAGGACAAAGAATGTGAAATGGAGCCATATCAATAAAAATAATTTATTAATATTATTTATATTATTAATAATAATAATATTATTATTAGCACCAACATATTACATATACAATAATTAGGGTTTGCAAATTACACACAAATACAAACAATGCCACAAGAAGAAGAGAGGACAAAGGAGCTTACAATCTAAGACGTGTACTACTCCATTAGTTTACATTATTTCATTTTTTCTTCTTAATATTATTTCAATGACAAATAATAGCAATAGTAATACAATAAACAGGTCTCCATTCATTTATTTAATAGTATTATCATTATAATAATAGATAGGGCAGGAAGTGGTATTAGCAGGATCAACATGAAAAAAAGTCAAGGATGGGTCAGCACTCCTCCTGCAGGTTAAATATTTATTTAATTGAATCATATCCACAATTTATTTGTGAAAAATGTATTTTACTTGAAAAAAACATGTAAATATGAACAAAAACAGCACTGATAATAATTATATTACAAAGATTCTGTTGTGTTTTTGTTTGTTACAGGTTACTGGTCCTTGTGTGCATTAGTTTCCTTTTTTTCAAGATACAAACATTTCAGCAAGTACAGAAAATACCCATTGGGGATGTAAGGGCCCTTAGGAGCGCTGCATAATATGGTGGCGCTATATAAATACCATTTATTATTATTAATAACAATAGTAATAATAATAATAGTATTAATAATAAAACATTTTTTTTGGATTGTAAAAAGATATCTAAGGCATCAGTTAAATTTAGAAAAGATTTAAAAAACGATATGTAAACCCTTAGCATAGTAAACCTATTTAGTGCTAAGTGCACTAGCCAAA
>NC_092858.1:168402635-168420135 GCF_032062135.1 Pyxicephalus adspersus
GCAGCAGAATCAGGAGGCCACAGAGTGGCACAATGACTGAGTGTGGAGGTGGCAGCAGAATCAGGAGGCCACAGAGTGGCACAATGACAGAGGCTGGAGGTGGCGGCAGCAGCAGCATCAGGAGGAGGCCACAGAAGTGACGGCAGCAGCAGCATCAGGCGGAGACCACAGAGTGGCACAATGACAGAGTCTGGAGGTGGCGGCAGCATCAGGAGGCTACCGAGTGGCACAATGACAGAGTCTAGAGGTGGCGGCAGCAGCAGGTGGAGACCACAGAGTGACATAATGACAGAGTCTGGAGGTGGCGGCAGCAGCAACATCAGGAGGAGACCACAGAGTGGCACAATGACAGGGTCTGGAGGTGGCGGCAGCAGCAACATCAGGAGGAGACCACAGAGTGGCCCAATGACAGGGTCTGGAGGTGACAGCAGCATCAGGAGGCTCTCTATGAATACAGACCGTGAAATTGGGGCCTCTTGATCCTTGAAACTTTTGGATTCGGAGCAGGAGGTGTCAGAAAGTTTATCACAGGAATAACTGGCCACATTGTGGCACAATGACAGAGTCTGGAGGTGGCGGCAGCATCAGGAGGCTACAAAGTGGCACAATGACAGAGTCTGGAGGTGGCGGCAGCAGCAACATCAGGAGGAGGCCACAGAGTGGCACAATGACAGTCCGGTGGCGGCAGCATCAAGATTTTCACTATGAATACAGACCGTGAAAGTGGGGCCTCTTGATCCTTGTAACTTTTTGATTCGGAGCAGGAGGTGTCAGAAAATTTACCACAGAGATAACTGGCCACAGAGTGGCACAATGACAGAGTCTGGAGGTGGCGGCAGCATCAGGAGGCTACAGAGTGGCACAATGACAGAGTCTTGAGGTGGCGCCAGCAGCTACATCAGGAGGAGGCCACAGAGGTGGCGGCAGCAGCAGCATTAGGCGGAGACCACAGAGTGGAACAATGACATAGTGTGGAGGTGGCGGCAGCATCAGGAGACCACAGAGTGGCAAGGTGACATAGTGTGGAGATGGCAGCAGCAGCATCAGGAGGATACCACAGAGTGGCAAGGTGACATAGTGTGGAGATGGCAGCAGCAGCATCAGGAGACCACAAAGTGGCCCGGTGACAGAATGGGGAGGTGGGTGGCAATACCAGTACCCGCTGACGAAGGTGGGTGAAAGAAGGAGCACTTGGCATCTGATGTGTGGCATCAGGCCTGTGGCAGCATCAGAGTAGTAGCTGAGGCAGGTAGCCAGAAGAAACCAGTCTCTTTTGTCAAGGTTTGGGTCAAGTGACTTGGATCATCTAATCAGATGCATCAGGCATTGGTGGGTGGAACTCCTGGCTGAACTATGGCCCCCGCCGCACTAAACACCCGCTCTGATGCCATACTACTGGCCAGGCAGGACAGCTTTTCCAGGGCAAACTCGGCCAGTTGAGGCCACAAATCCAGTTTGGCTGCCCAGTAGTCCAGCAGATCTTCAATGACGGCTGGCAGGGTGCACTCCAAGTATGCCACCACCTGCTGGTTCAGGTTGTGCTCTATATCTAGCTGCTGGTCAGTAGTTTCTTCACGGGTGAAGAGAGCTGCTCATCAGCGACTCTAAACTCAGGCTGCTGCTGATACTGCTCCTGCCACCCCACCCCTCCCCAGCAGCCATGGCAGTGGAACGTGAGTGCAGAGGGCCCCCCCCGTCAGACCTGCGAGAGGATGGACGATGGCGCAGATAGGCAGCGGCCAACTGACTACATAGGATGTCTCCATAGTAGTTCAGTTTGTCCTCCCTCCCAGTGGGTGTAAAAAAGGCCCCCCATTTTGGCCTGGTAGCGAGGGTCCAACAAGGTGGAGAGCCAGAAGTCATCCCTCTACCGAATGGTGACAATTCGGCTGTCACTGCGCAAGCAAGTGAGCATGCAGTGGGCCATTTCTGCAAGTGACTCAGAGGGACTCCCTGCTTCCATATCCACTGCATACTGCCACGGTGTGTCTGGGTCCTCTGCCCCGACTTCCTCATCTCCCTCTTGCTCTTCTGGCTGCTCCTCCTCTCCTGTCACCTGAGTAGAAAAACCACCCATTTCGCTATACATTGCCTTTGCTCCAATGTCCTCCTCCTCCCCCTCCTCTAGTTCAGCCCCCACAAGGCTCATGTGGCCGTGAGATCTAGGCGCCAAGTCTCCAGTCCCCTGACCAGCCAGATTTACCAGCATATGTTCCAGGACATGAAGCAGTGGAATGACGTTGTTCATCCCGTAGTCCTGGCGACTGACAAATATCGTGGCCTCCTCAAAGGGCCTGAGTAAACGGCAGGTGTCACGCATGAGCTGCCACTGGCTGACATCGAAGTTACACATGGGAGTACTGCTATCCGCTTGGATCATCAAGAATTTGTTGATGGCCTTTCTCTGTTCGTATAGTCAGTCCAACATATAGAGGGTGGAATTCCAACGGGTGGAAACGTCGCATATCAGCCTATGTTGGGGGATGCCGTTCTGCTGCTTCAGCTCAAGGAGGGTGTGCTTTGTGGTGTAGGAGTGGCTGAAGTGCATGCAAAGTTTCCTGGGCATTTTTATGATGTCTTGCAGATGGGTGGAAGACTTCAGGAACCCCTTGACAACCAGATTGAAGACATGTGCCATGCAGGGCGCATGGCTCAGCCTTCCTTGACGCAGTGCCAACACAATGTTCTTCCCGTTGTTGGTCACCATGGTTCTGATTTTGAATTGTGCAGAGAAAGCCATGATTTGATTTCTTGAGGAGTCACCTGGAGCAGTTCCTCCCCTGTGTGACTCCATTCGCCCAGGCAAACCAGGTACAGAACAGCGTGGAGGATGAGGAGGCAGAGGCGGACATTGTTGCAAGACCAGCGGCGTGAGAACGTGTAGGCGGAAGCGGTGTCACCTGACCAAGTTGCTGGTGTGGCTGTGCAGGAATCACATTCACCCAGTGAGCCGTAAAGGACATGTATTGTCCCTGACCGTAGTTACAGCTCCACACGTCGGCACTGCCGTGCACTTTGGCAGACACCGACAGGCTCAAGGACTGGCCCACCTTCTGTTCTACATATTTGTGCAGGGCTGGTACTGCCTTTTTCACAAAGAAATGACGGCTTGGGACTCTCCACCTCGGCTCGGCACAAGCCATCAGTTCTCTGAAAGGTGCAGAGTCCACCACTTGGAAAGGGAGGGACTGCAGCACCAGCAACTTGGACAGGAGCACATTCAGCTTCTGCGCCGTTGGATGAGTGCACGCATATTGTTGTCTCTTGGCAATCGCTTCAGTGATCGATTGCTGACAGAATGACTGACGAGGAGTAGGAAGAGAAGGAGCAGGACCATCTGGACCAGCAGAAGATGGAAATGACATACACCTCCTTTCGGCTGAGGTGGTGGAGCCTTGACTGCCTGATAGCTGGTTCGTGCCACTGGGTGATGCAGCGGTTGCTGTGGCAGGCTGGACCACCACATCGGAGCCACGGTCCTCCCAGGCTACTTTATGGTGATGCTGCATATGTTGACGCAGAACCGTGGTGCCAACATTGGCACCCTGGCCACGCTTCACTTTCTGCCCACATATTCTACATATGGCCATGTTAACCTCCTCCGGCGGATTAACAAAAAACTGCCACACCGCCGAGTAGGTGATTTTCCCCCCAACACTCCGCACTGACTGACTGGTACCTCCGGGAACCCCTGCACCACTACTTCCCGGACAGGTAGGCTGCTGCAAAGCAGGTGGTCTACCCTGGGCACATTTGGCTCCCGACCTCCCACTGCTGCCACCCTGCTGACTACCAGCCATGCTACTACCTTGCTGGCTGAGCCGGTGCCTCACAGGCAAGCTGCCACCCTCTTCTCCTGATGATGATGAAGCCCCTTCTTCACCTGGCTCCCAAGTGCGATCGGCTTCATCATCATTGAGTAGTGTATGCACGTCACTGATGTCCTCCTCAGCGATCTCTGACCGCTCGCAACACCATCTCCCACGCCACTCTCCTCATCACTACTTGCCCGCCTAGCGGAGGAAGGGGCGGATGTCTCCTCCAGATCTTGGCTGGGCAGTAGCTGATGACTGTCCTCTACTAGCTCGTCCTCCCTGTGTAGTGGAGCTGCTCATAGCATACAATACTTCTGTGGCTGAGGGAACAGCAAAGGACAGGGTTGTGTCTGACGAACCCACCGACTGTTGGCTGGGTGTGTCTGATGTCACTTTGGATGAAGTGGATGACCGAGTTAACCAATCAAGGATCGTTGAGTTGCTGGTCAAGACACGACCGCTAGATGACAGTGGGAGCCCAGGCCTCTCGCTGTGACTTCTGCTGACACGCTCCCTTACTCTGCTGCGACCTCTGCCTGCGCCAGAAACATTTAGGCCTCTGCCACTCCTCTGTGCATGGCCTGCCACTTCTCTGACATACTTTTACTTGAACTAAATAAATTAAAAGCAAAGTAAAACACACCTAAAAGTGACAAATATATTTTAATTTTTGTACAGAAATAGGCCACTAAACACTTTCACCACAAATAACTGCAACAGTGAACTGCGTATATATTTTTCTTTTTGTACTCAAATACGTCACTAAATGCTTTCACCACATATAACTGCAGAAGTGAACTGAGAATATATTTTTTTTTGTACTGAAATAGGCCACTAAACGCTTTCACCACAAATAACTGCAACAGTGAACTGAGTGTATAATTTTCTGGATATATAAATTGCTAAAATGACAGAGCTGTATAATGGCTATTTGGATCCCCAAATAATCTTTCCTTGCTCTTGTAAATCGCTTTTCTAGCACTGTCCCTAGTGCCTTGTTTTGTCTCTCCCTGCACTAAGATGCTGTGAAATGATTCCTCCCCATCCTTTCCCCACACCTATAAATAATTTTTTGAGTTTTTTTCTCACAATTAGGTTTTTTGCTATCACTCCCCCCAGCGCCTGCACACGTCTCTCCCTGCACTCAGAATGCTGTAAAATGTCTTAATCCAAAATGGCTGAGGCTTTTTATAGGGCTGTGACATTACAGGGCTGGCTGGCTGCTGATAGGCTGCATGCATGGCATTATGGCCTTCCCAGAGTTCCTTGCCCAATGTCCTCACACGTGTAGCCGCCATTTTAGGAAAAATTGTGATTCGTTACCACGATCGTGAGGAAATTTGGAGTCGTTGCGAACCGAATTTTTCATGAAATTAGGATCGAATTCCACTTCGTCAGCTTCGATTCGCCTATCTCTACACACAGATGTCAACTAGCTGTGAATTCCCATAATAAAGCCACAGCCTATATTTGACTTTACTGTTTTTAAGTTATTTATTGCAGATATTAGCAGGAGGAGGTAAGTGCCTTGACTAAAAATCTTCTGTGTAGTGTGATTCTTGATGTAGGCTCGGAAATACTTGGGGTGTAAGGTTGGGGTACACTTTGGTTTTCCCTTGGGTTCTAAAGGACTTTGTCCTAACAATGTCCTTTACCACCCAAGTTGCCTTTTTGCATTATAAACTGCCTACCTAATTTCCATGCCTTTAGTAAAAATATTTCGCTTTTTTTTCACAGTCTCATTTACTATTTTTAAGCAATGCAATGAACTTCATCTTCAGTGTCTAAAGTCTGTCCCACATTCACCTCTCACCTCAATATTTTGTGAATGCTCAACCACCCAACAGATAAACATTGATGCAAAGAAAGGCCAACACTCCAAAAATATGCAATGTAGCATTAGGAAAGGGGTCCAGTGTGTCCTCAAAATATAACACCTATTTTGCCTTTTGAGATGTTGCCTTTCCTTGCATCAATCTCTATGACATTACCACTGCTGGCATAGATTTTTGCAACAGAGGAATAATCCAATGTATGTGGTTCAAGCACATCTTTTCCCAGGGAATGAACTCTTCTCCCTAAAGATGCAAGGAATCACACACGGTTTTTCTACCCTATGTCAAACCATATTTGGGTATTATCCAAGAGAAGGACTGTATTCCCTTTAAGACATACTTACCTCCTACAATATTCCTATACCCAGTCAGTACCTTGGCACCCCGGTTTAGACTTCTGGGAAGGAGGTCACCAATATCTGTCCTTCCTCCCACTAGTAACCCCAATAAAATTATCACCAACAAACATTAAATAACACTTTAGGAAGCAGTTTTAATAGTCTTCAGAGGATTAATTAATAGGTTTCCACTCATTATTACCACATAAAGGTCACTAAATAATACATGTCTCCTAAATCCCCTGAGGAAGCCTTCATGGCCAAACGCATCAGGACCTCAGACTATCACTCTGTGACTCTAAACTTATCATCAGAATCTCGTGTGAAAGTGTTAACACGAGTTCAGTGTCATATCTATATTAGAACAGTACTTTTATGTATAGCTGAAGTAACAGCTTAGTAGAACCTTATTTAATTTAGAATAAAAATTGTTATAAATTACCTACTTTTGATTTTTTCATTATGAATGCCTACAAAAGCCTGTCCTTTTTTCTCTCTCTTTCTTTTCTATTTATTTGATCACTGATTTTGGTATATTATTTACTCCCGCTGAAAACTGACAGCAAGGCATTTTGTACTCCTAATAACTACCAATGTAGGGACATTTTTACTCCCACTGATAACCATTTTTTTTTTACTTCTACATACCATAGTCCAGCAACCAGTATGATGGATAGTGAACAGATCTTTAATTTAAGTAATCCTGCTCTATTCAAAACACAGATCATGTGGACAGAAAGAGGAGGAGAAGAAGAGCGCTAAAACCGAACAGATATCACTGCTTCTTTTTAGCAATTTGATAATTATTAAACTCATATACATAAATGTTACATGATTAAGTAAAATTTTCTCTCTTCTACAATCTATTAATAATGCTGATGTCAAACTTATCCATCCTTCCCACCACTCCTCTTCTGCTGCCTCTCCTTAATCTCTCTTAGATCTTTTCATTGGCTTCCATTCACCTTCGAATTAAATTCAAAATCATGTGCTTTGCCTTCAAATTCCTCCACAGTTCTTGCCCCAGTTACCTTTGTGACCTGATAGAAAAATACCCCCCTAGCCGCTCTCTTCACTCCTCCAATGACCTACTAATGACTTTCTCACTCATAACCTCATCACACGCACAGCTCCAAGACTTTTCTACAGCTGCCCCGACTCTCTGGAATGGTCTTCCTCGTCCTATGCAGCTTGCTCCTACTTTATGCTCCTTTAAAAGAGCATTTAAAACCCATTTTTTCAATCTCACCTACCCATCTTTTTTTGTCTCTTAAAACCCTCACTACTCACCCACCATTTCATATCCACCTCCTATTGAGTGATACTTCCCCCTCCTCTTAGATTGTAAGCTCTTCTGTGCAGGGTCCTCTCCTCCTCCTGTGTCATTGTCTGTCATCTGCAACCCCTATTTAATGTACAGCCTCATCTAATATGTTGGCGCTATATAAATGCTATTTATTATTAAAGAAAATGTAAATATGTGAATGTCCAAAGCCTGTGCACCGTTTCACTTTAAAGTCTCTTTTGCATCAATGAGTATAAAAAACTGATAGTTTGAGGAAGAAGAAAAGAAGAAGAACAAAACAATCACCATATAAACATGCTTTGCATATAAGGATTTAATGATTAGACCTATAATCCCTAAAGCCATGGGCTCGAAGCATGTGTATGCTGTATACTATAGTATGTGTATACTAAAGGTCTGATTTTCACTCCAGCTTCAGTTTGCTTTACAAGTGAAAAAATATATACATTTTTTTCAATCCCTGCCCTGAACTAGCTAATTGAAGTGAATGCAGTGCAGGTCGTATCACGTTTGTAAAGGGTGCCAAAATGTATGTGTATCTGCAGACATTCCACCAACTGCCCCAAGGTGACAGCTGAGATGGAAGCACTCCTTGTATTTTACACATGCCTGTTCATTCACCCTCTTTTCCCTCTGTTGTTATGACAGTACTGCAAAGCTTTACTAACAGATGCTTGTCCCTCAGTCTTTAACAGCTAAACAGATAGATCCAGGATCTATTAACCCTGTCCTACCATCATAAAACAAACATGGCACAAGCCTTACATAAGTCATAATCCTCCATGTTTTTATTATACAGTCAGAATAAACAAGTCCTGCCCGACAGATGAACTAGAAGCAGCCACGAGCAATCTGCAACTATAATTATTCTAGGAGGTAATTAGGTTGAGATTTGGCAATGTCTCCTCTGCATCAGTTCATTTTAAAATGCAGTTTATCTATGTCCTGGGTGTAAGTTGAGCAATGCGGTTGTTGCAATATTAGGCAGCGATGTAGGGCAGCGTGGCACTACCAACAATCCAGCATTAGTGAGTTCAGATCCTTGCTATTGAGCAGTAATGTTGTTTTTTCATTCATTGCAGCTGCATTGGATCTACTTGGATTGGAGTCAGTCTGAGTGTATTTTTTCTTCATTACTGACTGAAGCAGACTCCATGTAAACCCAGGGATGTCTTCTCCCAACTAAAGGGATTTGCTGCACCAATACCCCTCCCTTTTCTCTCCTTCTATCTGCCTTCTTAAAGGGGGTCTACGGATTCTTACAGCGTACCTAAACTCAGAATTTTCACTTTACATAAAAGGGTAGACAACACAACAATTTTATGCTGAATAAAAATTATGTTGTTTTTGTTTTTTGTGTTTTTTTAAGTGCAACACTGCCCCTAATTTACCGATCACATAGGCGATCGAGAATAAATGGGAGCGCAGAACCTCCAGGGATACCTACGTCACGCATCCCAGGAGGCTCTTGGGCACTCCTTCTGTGTATACCTTAGATGCTCGGACATCCACAGAAGGAGCCTTTTAATGCAAAGAGAAAAATTTGCCGATCTCACGCATGCGCAGGGAGATCGGCAATTTTATTTTTTCATTTTACGTCACCCAATCTCGCGACTGGGTCAGGTGACGTAGGAAGAAGAACCAGGAAGAAGAGGAGAAGATGGAGGCACCCAAAGTGTCGGCTCGGGGACGGATGCCGGGACAATGCAGGACCCTGCGGGATTAAAGGTAAGTGTATTTGTTTAGACACTTTTCAGTTTAGTTCCTCTCTAAAGAGTGTCTACAGATTCTTAAGTTTTTCTATATACAGTCATGGTAAAAAATATAGTCACCCTCGAATTTATGTCAGAAAATGTACCACTTCTCCCAGAAAATTGTTGCAATTACAACACAGAACACAAATAAGGAGAAAAAAAAAAAGTCTGAGACATTCCACACAAAGCGTCAAAATTGGCCTGGACAAAATTATTTAGAAGAAATAACTGATGGTAATGGCATTTGAGGGCCACTCTTCCTTTGCCAGCTGCTCTCGGTCTCTCAGATTTGAAGGGTTTCTTCTCCCAGCTGCTGTTTTTAGATCTCTCCACAGGTGATCTCTAGGATTTAGATCTGGACTCATTGCTGGCCACATCACAACCCTCCAGCGCTTTGTCATAAACCATTTCTGGGTGCTTTTTGAAGTTTGCTTTGGGTCATTGTCCTGCTGTAAAACCCATCACCATTTTTTACAATTTGTGTGGAATGTCTCAGATTTTTTTCTCTACTTTTTTCTGTTCCTCTAGTGCCAACAAAAAAATAAACAAGACAATACCAAAGCATTTGTAATTGCAACAATTTTCTGGGAGAATGGCTGCATTATCTTACATAAATACAAGGGTGCCAATATTTTTGTATATGAAGGTGATCAACCCAGCTCCAGCCTAACCTTTAGACCAGATAGAATGAGGGAGAATTAGAACTTTTGGCAGGTTTATATAACCTATATTATCCTTGCGTGTGTTATGCTCCATCCACCATGTGACCAATCCAGGTTGTGGGTGCTTAAGATGACATTGATTGTACTCCAGTCCCGATGGGTTTATGTTTTCTTTAGAACTGATTCTCTTCCTGTGTAGGTCTATGGGAAATCAAAAGCAGCTGAAACAAGGTCAAATCCACCTGCAAAGAATTCTCAATCATCTCAAAAACATCTGAAACTGATGTGAAATGCAGGCTATTTGGGCTATTAAAGCAAATTGGCACAGGCCCTTTAAATTTCACCAGCACATACTTTTCACTATTGTTGTAGCACAATGCAACAAAGCCAAGGCCAACATTTTGGGGCCGTTTGAGTGACGTCACCGTGTTGCCTTAGAGAAAGAAACCTGCGAAGCCAAAAACTGTTGGCTTTGACATAATGCTTTTACAATAAAGTAGTAAAAAAAAGAACATTCTGAAGTGCTGCTCATTATCCACATTGTACAGTCATGTAAAAGGAAATACGTCTTATGGAAATTGTATCCCGGGAGGCTATGTGTTCCCATTAAGTCTCGATCGCCGCGGCAAAGATTGTGGATGCCTATGATTCTAGTAAAAGATCATCAAATTATTTCAATTTCATAATAATTCCACTGTAAGACAAATTATCTACAAATGGTACAGATTTACAATAGCTGTTCATTTGTCCAGGACTGGCAGGCTCAGAAAGTTCTGAGGCCCAAAAGCTGACTAATGCTAAAATGAGTCTCCAAGAACCCCAGAGATATTTTGTTGAATTTACAGGTATCTCCAAGCACATTTGGTGTCAATGTTGTATGGAAGGTGTGCCAGAAAAAAAGGCTTTGCTCCCCAAAGAGAACATTACAGCAAGACAAGCACATAGGGCCTGATTTATTAAAGCTCTTCAAGGCTGGAGAGGATACACCTTCATCAGTGAAGCTGGGTGATTCAGCAAACCTGGAAGGGATTTCTTTAAAGTCCAGGTTTGTTGGATCACCCAGCTTTGCTGATGAAAGTGTATTCTCTCCACCCTTGGAGAGCTTTAATAAATCAGACCCATATTCTTTTGACTATAGGCCTTAGAGCTTTAAACATAAAGGAAATGGTTTGGGGTTGCTTTACTGTTTCCAATTTTGGAAATCTCTCAAAACAACTGATGAACTGAATCAAATCAAAAGTTGAAGCAGAAATGGATTTTTAAATATAATAATAACCAAATGGCTCAAAATGAACACATAGACTGTTATTGTATGACCAAGCCAAAGAGCATTGATTTGAATCCTACTGAATTGTAAAGTATTTATTATAAGCAGTTTATGGAAGGAAACATGAAAACATTTTAAATCTGCAGAAATCTGCACTAATAGGGGTTCAAAAATTTTAGACGTTATGCAAAATTCCTGCAAAAATTAATTTCTGGTAAAGGAGGCGATATAAGCATATGAGGCTGAGGGTGTACCTAGTTTTTCAACAGCAGAGACTTACACCTATTGATATTTTTGTTGACTAAGTTATTATAGATAGAATTTTACCTTGTGCATACCTAAGTATGCATTGTCTGAATGAAGATAGTGTTTGTGTCTTAAAAAAAAACAATCCTTTCGAGAAAAAAAAAGTTTATACTTTTTTTACATAAATGTACAAGTTATCTGTGTCACCATAGAAAAGATTAATTTTCTTTCTGACCTACATCGCCTGCACATCAATTAAAGGTAAATCTTCCCCTTGAGAACTTAACCATGTGTTCTCTCAAGAAAGTACTCCACATCAAGTTTGCCATGGTGCCACACTGATTGATAGGCATGGTGAAAAAGACATGATTTTTTTGCAACACACCTTTTTTCAAATCATTATAATACATTTCATTCAAATATAAGCATCAGCTTCCATTGGGGCTTTCACATTTGGTTGCATGACTTTTCTGAGCTGCAAAGAAAGGTGATGCTGAAATACTTTCCTCTAGAACAGTGGTCCCCAACCTTTTGGACATCACGGACCACTAAATTTAGGGACTCTGAACCGCGCATGTGTGGGGAGCCGTCACTTCCCTCTGAGTGAAGTCATGATGTCAGAATCTGCCCTCTCTCCCACTCAGACTGCGATTGAAGAGTCCAAAAGGTCCAGGGGCACCACCCGCCCACTGCTCTGAACCTGAGATGCATACAGGAGACATGGTCCGTGGCTCTGGCTGGTGCGCCCCCTACAGCAGTGTCCTCCTGACCCTGCTGGGGGGTGCCCTGGCCAGAGCCACGGACCACAGGTTGGGGACCTAGAGGACACGGTTTTCACAGATGTGAATGAAGAGCAATTTTATGATGACCACCAGGTGCACTACGGGCAGGTCCAGACCACCCTCAGAATATCTGGCACCTTGCCGCTTGGTCCCTTACATTGCCGCACTGGTTCTTAAAGAACCAGCATCTGAACTATCAGTGGCAGGCTGTACCACTCACTGCTGCTCCTATTTATTCTCTATTGGGTTGCCATGGGTAGAAGCTACTTTTAGCCTTTCCTCCTAGGCAACAGTTCACTGGCATGAGGAAGTGTTAATCGGACTGCAACCTCATGGCCAGTCTAAACCATCTAAAACATATGTAAAGGGCAAGGTATCCCCATTTAAAGCCACTAAATCAACGTGCTTTACCAGTACTAGCCCAGGAGGCACAGGCTCCCCTGCTTCCTCTCAGTCCTCTTATGGCTGTAACCCAGTCATGGACTGCATGTGGGACAAGCTTTTTGCTCACTTCTTCATATTGTGGTATATAACTGGGGGGTTGCTCATGGTAACGGGATCCTTACAGGGCAGATTAGAGACAGCAGACTCCAAAAGTCCAAAAAACAGCAGTTTTTATTTCTTTAAGCAAGTGTTACAGCACACTCTCCAGCACTTCACAACAAAACAATAAACAGTAGCCCGGCTAGGCCTCTGGCTACCACACTTAGGTGCCCTCTCTTACTAACACACACTCAATCAACACTGTTTCACTCACAGTTGCAATCTGGTTTTGCCCGCTGGCTTTCCTGGAGTTCTGTCCCCTCTCATGTGGCCTGGAACCCAATCTGGCTCCCTTCTCCTGCCTGGAACAGATTCTGGCTCCCTTCACAGCCTGGAACCCTCTGGCTGCCTTCTCAACCTGGAACCCTCTGGCTGCCTCCAGGATTGGGTTGGACCAAGGAATCCACCCTTTCGCCCTAAAGAACCAAGTTTCCTTCTAAAAAAACCTATCCAAACATCCTCAAATTAATTTCCCTGGAGCTTTCAACACTTTTCCTAACATTTTTTGGGACACTCAATATGTCTCAATATGTTATGGTTGGCAACTGTATGCTGAAACCAGCATAGGTTCTTAGCTTATTCATCTGCTGGCCAGGTCACCAGGTAAACACTGAGACAACAGACAAGAGTGATGACATTTTTCACTAGACAACTCTGGGGGCTTTATTTAAAAAACGGAATCAAATACAACCCTTGTAGGAATTTTTCATGCTCATGTGTTTCAATGGCAGTCATTGATTCCCACCAGAGAATGTTTGAGGGAATGTCAAATTCCCTGTTTTATAAATAGAGCCCTAGTTTGTACCAAGCATTTACTCATACTTGTTGAATCCATGCACCCAACATACTATCAGCTATGTGTAACAAAGACTTTAGCTTATGTGCATCCCATCTGCAGTGTTTTCTCTATTCCTAGAAGACCATACTCCAATCACATCTATATAATAACTGCTACATACGCAATGCTCATTGTAATCAGAAACACACATAGAAAAAAGAGTTTGGTCTTCTTTTACGTTTTCAGGGGGTCTGGAGGTTATATAGGAGGTAGATACTTTTGTAGGGTCATTGTAGCCAGAGCTGGCTATACCTTGTTGTGAAAAGTTTGTGGACACCTTACCACCGCACATACATTAAGTGGCCATCAGTTTGTGGACATCCCTTTAAAATATTAGTTCAGGTGTGAAGTATAATGATATTGCTAAATCACCGGTAATTTTTTGTGCACTTTCTACCTTGTCTTATGGGTTTGGAGGACAGATTTATTATCTGTATGAAAATTGCATTATAATTTAGCCACTATGGAAATGAAAATATCTGTGCCAATTTAAAAAAAAAGAATTCTTAGCACTTCTAAAAGCTGCAACAGATGTGAGGTTATATTACCTTGCAGAATAACTGCTTGCACAGCTGAGAAAATAGGCATACAGCCGCTATTTGGCAATACAGTCATGCAAAACTAAACCTATTGCTTTGGTCTCAAAACAGACAGAAAAATTAATGCTAACATTTTGCATGCAAATTGCACACAAAAAAGAAAGCTGCTTTACTAAATGTTCCCTAAGTGTGATGATGAGTTTGGTGGGGAGTAGCCTTGAAAGCCTGACTTAGTAAAGGTCTGCAAGCCAGTTCTTCCAATCCGACATCAATACCTGACATTCACAAATGTTCTAGTGGCTGATTGTGTACTAATACCCAAAGACAGATTACAAAGCATTGTCTCCCACCCAGAATCCCACTGAACCCCAGGGTTCCCCCGGAGTTTGCATGGGGTTCCTTGAACAATGAGCTATTTGTGTATCTCAGCCCATTCTGACACCAGTGATCTTTTGGATATCTATAAGGTGATATTCTTTTCCATCATCAGCAGTGTAGCAGGCATTATTATGTTTTGTGGGCTGTGGCTATAGTAATTACAGTAGAGGTTCCTCAAGATCTGAAAGATGTTTCAATGATCCCCCATGTTCAAGGTCAAGAAACACTGTTTCAAAGTTTTGTGGAAAAGCCATGGTACCTGCAAGGAATGGTGAGCATTCATGGGTTGGTTTTAGGATATGATGAGGGTGTTCTAGTAAGGTACCCACAGATAACCAGACCTATTACACTACCCTCAAAACCTAAAGGATCTAAAATGGTCGGGGAATTATTTCACATCAGTATCTCCTTATGGTTGTCGTATCTTGATTGTATATTAATGCTCACAATAGGTTTCCTGGGTATATATTACCATTTTCTCAAAATAGGGCTGAAACCAGGACCACTTGCTCATTGTATAAGCAAATATTAAAGGTTAGCACCCAAGATAAGTGTTCAGTTTATTCTTGTGTACCTTGGGGGGAAACTTCTATTCACTTTCTGTCCCAAAATGTGTATTGTTATTATTATTAAATTATTAAATAGTATTTATATAGCGCCAACATATTATGCAGCGCTGCACATTAAATAGGGGTTGCAAATGACAGACAGATACAGACAGTGACACAGGAGGAGGAGAAGACCCTGCCCAGAAGAGCTTACAATCTAGGGGCTGGGGATATGTCAGTTATATTGTATCAGCCCTCATTAATCCCTTTTATTGGTAATCCAATTTGGGAACCCATTTTACCTCCTCTGGGCTTCTTGCTGTTGCTCACATACAGAATTCCTGGTGCAGTAAAGTGTTCCTAAAGCCAATTTTTTTAGTTTTGGTGTGAGAAGCATTGTCGGGTCTTATTTTAGAACACACATTGACCCTCCTAGACACCAAGTTTGTCATCATGAGTGCAGCCTACTTTAGCTTTATTGTATTTTATCTGGGGCTACTTGAACCAGAATAATCATTGGAATAGGCCATTGGGGTTTAGTATGTGTATTTTTATGTGTTGTTTGATTTAGTTCACTATTGAGAGATCACCTTGCCCCGGAAACATTGGATTTTTGTCTTTGTTTTTCCACGGGTTGTCAACATTTTGGATTTATCTTTTTTTTACACAAAATGCTGATGTTGGCTTTTTTTCTTTATAATTTTCTTGAATTTGCACCCTCTGCATGCGTTTAACAACCCCCACTCTTTTATCTCAACCTTCCACAAGAATGTGTTTCTTGCAACTTTACCCATTTTTGTCAAATGAGTTTTGAAATCAGGTACTGATGATGTTGGACGATAGAACTTGGCTCACAGTCATGAGTTCTAGTTTATTCCAAAGTCATTCAGTAGTAAGGGAGAGCCTCTACACCAGACCCATCATACAATATCTATATTGAGCTGGTTTGTCATGCTGGGACATAAAACAGCCTTACCCATCTGTTGCCTGAAAGTCAAAAGTGCATACAAGCCTGAGCCAGAAAGGTAGCACTGGAGGTTTCAGGTGCATTTTGGAGATATAGAGTTTAAGCTTTAGTTAGTTCAGCTTTAGACATGGTTTAAAGCTTATCTCTGGGCAAAAATGAAAAATAGCCAAACTTCCTGAACACCCTCGAACACTTCCCATAGTTGTTTTATTTGTTCTTTCCATGTAAAAGAAGATCTTCCTCACCTTCATTTCCACTGCAGGGTATCACTGATCCAGCACTGTGGAATGGCTGAATGGGCCAGTTCCCGATATGCTTTTTGTGATGAAATCTCTGCACCCCTCTAATCACCTCGATTGGCCTTGATGCTGGATAGCCAATAAAACTTAGTTATTTACCTACTGCAATCAAAATGGGTTTTAGATTTTTTTTTTCCGTTGGAGGGAGATGTGGGACAGGGATTTATACTTTTTTATAGTTTGCCTGGAGATAAAGTTTATGAAGCTCAGCTCCAAGATTTTCATTTTCAGATATGGCCTTAGCATTAGGAATAGGAAAATCAGCCTGGGTTTGGTTTTCTGAATCTTGTTTTTAAGTTCCTAAACTTTGCAGTGAACCCAAATAAAGTCTACAGAGGGAAATATGGTATTATATATTATAATAAATGTTATTCAATTCTGGCAATTCGTCTGGCAAAAAGTAACTTCCTTTTTCAGAATTATCAGCAGCCACCATTAGCCAAACCTTTAATAGAAGGGGAGTTGGGTTTTGTAACTTATCTGACCTGTAGCAAAGGCTTTGCACTGCAATTTAGATTTTTCTTTTTTCTAAAGGCAAACCTGCCCAGTTTCTAAAGTTTCTGCCCAGTGATTCATGAATTACACAAACCCACGGTACAGGCCTCATCTATAATAAGCAATGGACAGTCCCTACTCACTGCACAGAAGGAGCTCACAATGTATTAGCACTGCTCTGCCTGTTGCATTGTGAACACAGGCCAGGATGCTGAGACATCTATAGTCCATGATGGCCTGGGCACACAGGAAGTGAATTGATGTTAGAAGTGGTGCAGCACCTGGTGGGGGGGGGGGGGGGGTATCTGCAGAGAATTGCACTAGACTGAAAATTATTTTGCAATGCTTTGTTTATTTTGACCATGTCTGGGTATTTTTTAATGACTTGGTCATTAAAAAAGCAAAAACGAATCTTTACATTTTAGCTTATCACATGTGCATAAATTAAAAATAATACACAGTTTAGCTATTAGCAATGTAAATTCCTATATATATAATATATTCATAAGACATATCATGGAACATTATTATAAAATATTATTATTACTACTATTATTAAAAAACAGGATTTATAAAGGAGCAACATATTACGAGGCACTGTACATTAAATAGGGGTTGCAAATGGCAAACAGATGCAGACAGTGACACAGGAGGAAGAGAAGGACCCTGCCCTGAAGAGCTTACAATCTGGGGGTAGTAAGGGTTTACATCCAATGTTTCCATAAACTGAATCAGTCCTGACTGCTAAGAAATAAATGCACATTGGTACTGAAATAGGCATGTTGGATGTTTTTGGATTGCATGAGAATAAAAATAAATAAATAAAATTGGAAAAGCCATGAGGTGTAGAAAATCACACACTGACAGCTGTTACTCTGTCCTAAACAA
>NC_092858.1:168422635-168437299 GCF_032062135.1 Pyxicephalus adspersus
TCTAGAAGCCTGTAATTCAACATACAAATTCTGGACCCCGGGGCGACTTACATAGAAAGGAGGTGCGAACCCTAGATTTATACCTACCTGTCACAAAACTAGAAATGTCATACTACACTACCCTGTCCCCTTCCCGAATTTTAACCCCACTTTCACTGGAGCAGAGATGTACAAAACTAAAAATGTAGGTGCAAGTGGGGGAAACCTGTGGCTAACACCCCCAAAAATGTCATCATTAGGCCATTGTCAGAAAATAAAAAACTCTGCCCATCAAAAAAATCTACCCTGTTGCAAATTGCTGGAGGCTTCTAGCAGCTGAACCCCAATTTCTCAGGAACGGGGGTACAGGTGAACAAAATTAGAGGTGCAAGTGGGGGACACCTGTGGCTAACACCCCCTAAAATTTAGTCTACTAGATTGTAAGCTCTTTGGGCAGAGTCCTCTCCTTCTGGGTCACTGTCTGTATTGGTTTGTCATTTGTAAACTCCTATTTAAAGTACAGCGCTACGTAATATGTTGGCGCTATATAATCCTGTTTATTAATATTAATAATTGTTAGGCCAGCGTCAGAACATAAAAAACTCCGCCCATCAAATGCCCTCAACCCCAATATCTCAATAATGCGGGGGTACAGGTAAACAAAATTAAAGGTGCAAGTGGGGGACACAGGTGGCTAACGCCCCCTAAAATGTCATCATTAAGCCATCGTCAGAACATAAAAAAGTCTGCCCATCTAAAAAATTTACCATGTTACACATTGCTGGAGGCTTGTATGGCCTGAACCCCAATTTCTCAGGAAGGGGAGGGTACAGGTAAACAAAAATATAGTTCCAAGTGGGGGACATTTGTGGCTAAAATTTCATGGTTAGGCCATTATCAGAACATAAAAATTCCTGCCCATCAAAAAAATCTACCCTGTTACAAATAGCTAGAGGCTTCTAGCACCTAAACCCCAATTTCTCAGGAACGGGGGGTACAGGTGAACAAAATTAGAGGTGCAAGGGGGGGAGACCTGTGGATAACACTCCCTGAAATTTCATGGTTAGGCCATTGTCAGAACATAAAAATCTCTGCCCATCAAAAAAACCTACCCTGTTACACATTAATGGAGGCTTCTAATTAGGGATAAGTGAGCGAGATTATTTAATTCAATCTCGCTGCGATTTGGGTCGTTCTTGTTTACTGAACATTTAAACGAGAACGGCCTTGTGATTCGCCATGACAATTGTGATTGCCGAACAAACAAGGGGAAATGCAGGGGGCGGGAATGGCGTAGCTAGGAGCGAATCATTTGCTCCCAGGATGCACAGCAAGGCCCAGCAGCACCAATCAGCAGAGATCTAGAAATACCTGTTTAACTGTGATTGCACGTGCTATATATCCACAAAGCCAGAAAAATTTCTGTATTTCTCTCAAAAAAATAGATCTTTACCTGTGATAGCACTTGCTATGTATCCACAAAGCCAGAATTTTTTTGTATTTCTCTCAAAAAATACAGATATTTAACTGTGATAGCACTTGCTATACATCCACAAAACCAGAAAATTGTCTGTATTTCTCCCAAAAAATACTGATATTTAACTGTGATAGCACTTGCTATATATCCACAAAGCCAGAAAAATGTCTGTATTTATCTGAAAAAAATTACAAATATTTACCTGTGAAAGCACTTGCTATATATCCACAAAAACAGAAAAAAATCTGTATTTCTCTCAAAAAAGTACAGATATTTAACTGTGATAGCACTTGCTATATATCCACAAAGCCAGAAAGGTGTCTGTATTTCTCTCCAAAAAATACAGATATTTAACTGTGATAGCACTTGCTATATATCCACAAAGCCAGAAAAAATTCTGTATTTCTCTCAAAAAAATAGATATTAAACTGTGTTAGCATTTGCTATGTATCTACAAAGCCAGACAAATTTCTGTATTTCTCTCAAAAAACTCAAAAAAATAGATATTAAACTGTGTTAGCATTTGCTATGTATCTACAAAGCCAGACAAATTTCTGTATTTCTCTCAAAAAATACAGATATTTATCTGTGATAGCACTGATGTTTGCTTAGATGAAAATGAGGATGATGATGACCGTGATGTCACCTGGGAACCACTGCTGCATGTAAGTGCTAGCAGCAGTTCTGAAACAGATGTGGAGAAAAGGCAGCAGCAATAGCAGCAACAGACTAGGGATGGAAGGGGACGCAAATCTGCCTCATCTGAGTTCCAAAGAACACACGGACGACTGGGCAGAAGCAGGGGAACAGTCAGAGACGATGTGACCTTGGGAGAGATGGAGCAGGAGCAAACGCAGGGCACCCAGCAGACGCAGAGGCAGGCAAAGAAAAAGAGTAGCAGAGTGGTTGCACGCACCTCTCCAGTGTGGTCCTTTTTCACGCTGAAAGACGATGATGAGTACGTAGCAATCTGCATCCTGTGCCACAGGCAGATTCGCAGAGGACAGGCCGGATCACATTTGGGTACAACATCCCTGCTTTCCCACATGCGCAAGAACCACAAACCAAAGTGGGAGCTGTACTTGGGTTTTCTTAAAGGAGGTGCAACCACGTCATCGTCTCTTCTTTCACCTCTAATAACTCCTTCTCCACCTCCAACTGTCATTGCTTCCACGTCTCAGAAGGTGGTTGCCAGCCAGACTTCCAGCTGCTAGGAAGTATCGCAGCAAGATGAGTACTCCAGTGACCCCTTCAGCTCCCCTAGCTCCCAGTCCCTTCAGCCCACTCTACTGGAGTTCTGCACAAGGCATCAGGCTATGGGCCCAACCAACAAAAGAGTAATTGACCTCAATTCACGTCTAGCGAAACAATTGGCCTTGCAGCTACTGCCGTACAGCATTGTGGACTTGGCTCCCTTCCGTGACTTGATGGCCTGTGCTGGGCAGCGGTGGAATATACCAAGCAGGCATTACTTCTCCTGCACAGCTGTACCCAGTTTACATGCATATGTAATGGGTAACCTCTCCAGGGGATTGGCATTCTCGGTGTCTAGCCAAATTCACATCACCATGGACAGCTGGACAACCAGGCACAAAGTGGGGCGCTACCTGTCCTTCACTGCTCACTGGTTGGCCTTGCATAGCTCAGTGGGCGGTAGTCTGCAAGAGGCATTGCAGCACCTAGTACCCTGGAGGAGCATCTGCAGCCATGTACTCTGATTCCCTACTGCTGCCGCGGCACTTAGCAAGATCCAGGCCAACAGAGGCTTCCACCACATAGACTGATTTGTGACTGACACTGTGACTAGATGGAACTCCACCCTGCACATGCTCCAGTGTGTGTGAGCAAAAGCTAGCCATCAGCCATTATTTGGTCAGCATGGTGCATGGAGGCAGCCAGGCCCTTGGTACAGCCACACAACTGAGTTATTTTTCCAGTGACCAGTGGCTGCAGATGGAGATGCTGTGCAAGGTACTGGCCCCCTTTGAGCAGGCCGCAAATGTTGCACTCCATAGCGCACAGCCAGCATTAGGAGGAGCAAGAATGGACACTGGCCAGCATCAGGAGGTTTAAGAGGATGAGGAAGATGATTATGATGATGATGATGAGGGAGACTACTGGGAGGGGCTGGAAAGGACCCAGCTATCTTGGTCTATTATCGAACCAATGAAAATATAAATGGAAGATGGAGGATCCTTAAAAATCAGTTTAGGGAACTAGGTTTCCAGTTGAAGAAAAGGACCTCCAAGGCTATGTTCTCTGGAATATTGCCTGTGCCATGCGCAACACAGGAAAGGCAGAGGGAGCTTAGACAGCTAAACCCATGGCTTAGGTCCTGGTGTAGAAGGGAAGGGTTTGGGTTCATAGAGCACTGGGCTGACTTTTTATTGGGGTACAACCTGTATGCCAGAGATGGTTTGCACCTAAATGAAAGGGGGGTCTGCTGTGCTAGGGGAAAGATTTAGGGGCATGGTGGAGGGATATTTAAACTAGGACAGAGGGTGGTGGGACAGTCAAAAAGGTGGCAGAAAGGTTAGTCAGGGGTCAGACACTAGTGGTGGGTGGATTGGGGATAGTTGGGGGGAGGATTCTGGATAATCGTAAGGAGCTTCCCATGGTACAAACAAACATTGGATTCGGCAGTACTAGTTGTACTGAAAAAGATAATGACTTGGCAAACAAGGATGGTAAAAGCAGCAATGGTTTAAAGAGCCTGTTCACCAATGCTAGAAGTCAAGAAAACAATATAGGGGAGTTGTAAGCCTTAAAGAGTGAAGAGATCTATCACTGAGTTGGCATTGCTGAATCCTGGCTTTGTTCTTCGCATGACTGGGCTGTCAATATTCCTGGGTATACTCTCTTTCGTAAAGACAGAGTCAAACGAAAGGGTGGTGGTGTCTGTCTGTATGTGAGAAGTGATCTAAAAGTGAATGTGAAAGAAGAAATTGCGGATGGAACAAGCAAGGAGGTTGAAGGATTATGGGTGTAGTTGAATGTGGGGTTGAATAACACACAATTAATAATTGGAGTCTGCTATAGGCCCCCCAGTGCTATAGAAGAAATAAAAAATCAACTACTAGCACAGATAGAAAGAGCAGCAAAAAGTGGAAGTGTTTAATCATGGGAGATTTCAACTACCCTGACATTGACTGGAGTAATGGCACTACAGGAACAGCAAAAGGGAGGAAATTTGTGAATTTATTACAAGATAATTTTATGGTACAGTTTATAGAAGCCCCAACTAGAAATGAAACTCTGCTGGACCTAGTTCTTTCTAACAATGCAGAGCTTATAACAAATGTGCAAATAAAAGAGAATCTGGGTAGCAGTGACCATAATATGATTTCATTTAATGTTAGCTGTAAACAGGAAGCAAAAACAGGAAAGATAAAAACATTTATTTTAAGAGAGCAAAATTTTCTATTATTAAGGGTGGCCCTCTGTGACTTGGCAAGGGAGACAATATTGTCCTCAAAGAACACAGAACAGAAATGGGAATGTTTCAAGTCTGTTCTACAAAAGCAAACTGAAAAATATATTCCAATGGGTAATAACTTTAAGAGGGTAAAATTAAAACCTATGTAGTTTAGAGGTGATGTTAAAAAAGCCTTAAGGAACAAGAAAAGGGCATTCCAAAAATATAAAAATGAAGGATCACCTTCATCATTTGAAACCTATAAAGAATATAACAAAAGATGTAAAAAGGAGATAAAATGTGCAAAACTTCAAAATGAAAGACTGATTGCAAAGGAAAGTGAGGCAAACCCCAAAAAATGTTTTAAATATAATATTAGCAAAAAGTTCAGATCTGAGCATGTAGGCTCCTTAAAGGATGTCGCTAGGTTAGTAACTGGGGATAAAGATAAGCCAGATTTACTAAACACTTTTTTTAGCTCTGTGTACACAAAGGAAAATGGCTGAGCTCAAATCCAAATTCATAATAGCAATGTCACTGCCTTAAATGAATCACAATGGCTTAGAATTGATATGATTAAGAAACAGCTGGGAAGAAGTAAGGTTGACAAAGCACCAGGACCTGATGGATTACATCCATGTGTTCTCAAAGAGCTGAGCTCAGTTATTTCAAAGCAATTATTTCTAATTTTTAGAGACTCTTTAGTCACTGGCAAGGTACCGATGGATTGGCGTAAGGCCAATGTGGTTCCTATCTTCAAAAAGGGAGCAAAGTCATTACCAGGTAACTACAGACCCATTAGTTTAACGTCCATAGTTGGAAAGGTCTTAGAGAGTTTGATAAGGAGCCACATAGAGGAGTTTCTGCTAGAAAATAATATTATAAGTGATAGTCAGCATGGCTTCAAGAAAGACAGAAGTTGTCAAACAAATTGGAAGTAAGGAAGTAAGTAAACAGGTAGACAGTGGAATAGCAGTTGATACCCCACAGACGGTTAATATGCATGTTAGGGTAGATAGGTTTAGAAAAGTCAATCTGTAAATGGATAGAGAACTGGCTTAAAGATCGCATCCAAAGAGTTGTAATTAATTATTCATACTCTGAATGGTCTAAGGTTATTAGTGGTGTACCCCAGGGTTCAGTGTTGGGACCTTTATTGTTTAACATCTTCATAAATGATATAGAGTTTGAGATTAAAAGTACCATTTCTGTGTTTGCAGATGATACCAAACTATGTAATGGAATTAGGTCCATACAGGATGTCCATAATCTACAAGCAGACCTGGATGTACTGTTTGATTGGGCAGCCAAGTGGCAAATTACATTTAATATAGATAAATGTAAAATTTTGCACTTGGGAGCTAACAACATGCATGCTTCATACTGTCTAGGGGGAATACATTTGGGGGAGTCAGAAATGGAAAAGGATCTGGGGGTTCGGGTAGATCATAGATTTAATACCAGCATGCAATGCCAAGCCGCAATATCTAAAGCTAGCAAAGTACTTTCTTGTATTAAAGGAGGAATAGACTGCAGACATAATCCTACCCCTGTACAAAGCATTGGCCAGACCACATCTGGAATGTGCAGTCCAGTTTTGGTCACCAGTTCACAAAAAGGACATTGTGGAATTGGAGAGCGTGCTGAGAAGGGCAACTAAATTAATAAAAGGAATGGAGGAGCTCAGCTATGAGGAGAGATTAGCTGAACTGAATCTATTCTCCCTTGAGAAGAGATGTTTAAGGGGGGATATGATCATGCTGTATAAATAAATAAACAGTCCATATAGAGAACTCTCTTCCCCATTATTCACTTTGAGATCATTACAAAGAACAAGAGGGCACTCTTTGCGTCTGGAGGAAAAGAAGTTTAAGCCCCGGATAAGGAAGGGATTCTTCGCTGTAAGGTCTGTGAAAATGTGGAACTGGCTCCCTCAGGAAGTAGTTTCAGCAACTACTATAGATTGGTTCAAGAAAAAGCTGGATGTTTTTCTAGAAGCACAGAATATTACTGGATGTTAAGGCTTTAAAGTAAAAAAAACAGTGACTGTTGATCCAGGGAACATCCGATTGCCTCATGGAATCAGGAAGAAATTTTTTTCCCCTGTTGAAGCAAGTTCTATCAGGGTTTTTTTTTTGCCTTCCTCTGGACCAACTATGTCTTATAGGGTTTTAAATCTGGGATATGTTTATTTCCCTAGTGGTTGAACTTGATGGAGTTATGTGTTTTTTCAACCTAAATTACTATGTAACTATGAGACCATGTTAAGGCTGCTGGACAGAAGCCGTCCAACTGGCATTTGTGCTGTCACGCTGTCATTGTTGCAGCTTGAAGACGAGAAGGTGGGAGATGAGGAGGAAGATGTTTTGGCCCCTACTGAGGGAGAGGAGGAGGTTGAGCCCAGGGAACCCCTCTTTCATTTGTGTGTCCACACGTTGCGATGCCTACGGAGGGAGCCCCGCATTTGCAGCATCAAAAACCAGGATGATTACTGGCTGGCCACCCTTCTGGATCACCGCTACAAAGACAAAATGTCACAGTTTCTACACAACCCGGCATAAGAGAAAGAAAAGGTGACCCGCCTAAGCAGAATACTATGCACGGCTGTGTGAGGAGTTCCGCGCACCACACTCCACACATTCAGAGCTCAGGCGGACACCGCCTCCACCGTATCCACCTGTAGCAGCGGCAGCAGCAGCATCAGAAGTAGTGGCAGCAGGCCCCACACATCCAAAAGTGTAGGCCAAGGCAGGGGTGATTTTCTGGATGCCTGGCAAAACCTGATGTGGCCACCTTAAACAAGTGAAGTGCAGGGGCACAACCATCGAGAATGGATGAAGCGCATTGTGCACAATTACGTTGGCTTTTTTCTAGCTGTGACGCATGAGACTGTTCCTCTTGAGCTTCAGGTTGAATCACACCACCGGGAGATCATCAGCTTTCAGCTAATAGCATCACCTAAGTTTCCAATCATTTTGGGCATTTCTTGATTTGCTGCCCATAATCCCTCTATTAACTGGGGAGCACGGACAATAACTTAATCCCTGAACTACTTGAAAGACTTTGTTCAGCTAAAATATTTACCAAATTAGACCTTAGAGGAGCCTACAACTTCATCAGGATTCGTGAAGGAGATGAATGGAAGACTGCTTTCCGAACCCGATATGGACTCTACGAATCCTTAGTCATGCCCTTTGGCCTGTGCAATGCTCCTGCTACCTTTTATTTTATAAATGATATTTTACAAATGATGCTCCTGCTACCCCAACATTTTATAAATGATGTCTTCAGAGATGTATTAGATGTGTTTGTCGTTGCATACTTGGATGACATTCTTATCTTTTCAGATGATCTGGAGGAGCACTGTAAACATGTTTGTATTGTCCTTGAACGACTGAGAAACAATCAGCTCTACATCAAATTAGAGAAGTGTGATTTTGAACAGACCCAGATCCAATTCTTGGGTTACATCATTTCTCCAGAAGGGCTGAGTATGGACCCCACTAAGATCAAAGCAATAGTGGAATGGCCGGCACCAACAAACGTCAAAGAAATTCAAAGATTTGTTGGATTTGCAAACTTTTACAGAAAATTCATAAGGGATTTCTCCAAAGTTATTGCAACAATTACTAAGCTAACAAGGAAAGGTCAACCCTTTTTATGGTCGCCGGAGGCACAGGCTGCATTCACCAAGTTAAACACTATGTTTACTTCTGCACCCATCCTGGTACATCCAGACCCCAAACTACCTTTTGTTGTGGAAGTAGATGCCTCAGATTATGCTGTGGGAGCTATTCTTTCCCAACGGACAAGAGATAAGATGCAGCTTTACCCTTGCGCCTATTACTCTCGTCTAATGTCTTCAGCAGAAAAGAATTATGATATTGGAAATAAAGAACTGCTTGCCATCAAAGAAGTCTTTTCTTAATGCAGACACCTCCTTGAAGGGGCCAATCATCCTGTGACTGTTCTCACTGAAGACAAGAATCTAGAATTCCTCCGTCCTGCCAAAAGGTTGTCAGCCCGACAAGCACAATGGGCTTTGTATTTTAACAGCTTCAACTTCATTATCTCGTACGGACCTGGATCAAGGAATTGCAAGGCTGATGCCTTATCTAGAAACTTGTCCTATCCCCTTCAAGAAAGCAACCCAGAACATACTATTTTGTCTCAAAAGAATTTCCTAGGGGTCACTACAACCAAAGAGCTCCAAGCACCTAATAAAGATGGTTACAGTGATGATTCACTCCTCTGCCATCCAACAGATATTCATTTAACCTTTCACAACGGGTCCCGGACTCAATCCAACCGTGCCAACCGCGTATATGTTCCTGAATCTGCTAGAGTGGAAGTTCTCAGGCTGGTTCATGACTCTAAGTTTGCAGGACATTTTGGGGCCACAAAGACTGGAGAATTTTTATCACATTCCTTTTGGTGGCCTAGTTATAAAAGGGATGCTAAGAACTAAGTTGCCTTCTGCCCGACCTGTACCCAAAGCAAGACTCAGCCACTCCCAGTTCCATCTTGACCTTGGGGGTTCATTTCTATGGATTTTTTAGTGGACCTACCTCCTTCTAATGACATGACCACTATATTAGTGGTTGTAGATAGTGTCACTAAGATGGCCCATTTCATCCCAGCAAGAGGAGTACCCCCAGCTGATCAGACTTCTAATCTGATGGTTCGAGAAATATTCAGATTACATGGAATACCTGATAATGTAGTGTCTGACAGAGGGGTGCAACTGACCTCAAAATTTTGGAAAAGCTTTTGCTCAGCTCTAGGCATCACTAATAATTTGTCTTCCACCTTTCATCCTCAGTCTAACGGTCAGACTGAGCAGACCAAACTCTGGAACAGTACCTGCGGTGTTTCATCGGTTACCTCCAAGATGATTGGGTGGACTATCTCCCAACAGCAGAATTTGCTTATAACAACTCTAAACAGTTCCACTTCTCAGAGCCCTTCTTTTTTTGAACACAGGTCAACATCCGGTTTTTATCCCTAACCTGTTTACCCCAACTCCAATACCCACTGTAACCTGCAGATTAACAGGTTTACGTGATACTCAGGAGAAACATAATTGAGATTTTGAAAGAAGCTCAGAAAAGGTACAAGAAGACTGCCGATAGACACTGCAGAGCAGCTCCTACCTTCCTAATAGGTGACAAAGTCTGGCTGTTTACCCTCCATTTAAAGACACATGTTCCATGATTCAAGCTGGGACAAAGGTTTGTGGGGCCTTTTCACATTACAGCTCAGATTAATCCAGTAACATTCCGCCTAAAACTCCCATGCAGTATGAAGATTCACCCTGTCTTCCATGTATCTCTTCTCAAACCATTTCATGAAAATCCCTTCCCCGGAAGAGTTCTGCCACCCCCTCCACTGGTTGATGTTTAGGGTGAAGAAGAATTTGTTGTTTAGAGTATCCTTGATTCCAGAGTTTACAGAAACAAACTACAATATTTAGTTCAATGGAAAGGATATGGTCCAGAAGAAAATTCTTGGGAACCTGAAGAAAATGTGCTCGCCCCCAGGCTGACAAGAGAATTCCACCACACGTTTCCTCACAAACCAGGTCCTCAGATGTCCAGAGGCTGTCCTGGAAAGAAGGGGGTACTGTCAGGATCCGAACCCAGAGATGCTTCGGTGCCTGGCTGCAGCTGTGTCTACTGCGCCACTTGAGGGTTTGTATTTTGCACTCTTTTGGATTCCTTGGACAAAGATACCTTGATAATTAGTTTTTTTCTGAACCTTGAACTCCAGGCCCCTCCCATGAACTTCCTTTTAAGGCCATGTCTCTGAAACTTCCTGTTGCCAGATTATTGTGCTTTGCCAATATCTTGCTCTTCCTGCTACTGCTACATTGCGCTCCCCAAACTGATACCTGTGTACCAACCCTTGGCTGCTGTTTAAACGACTACTCTTCCTCGCACTCCGTCTCCAACTTACACCATTGGTTATCGACCTCTGCTTGTGCTTTGACTATGTTTGTGTTTGCTCTTTGTCTGCTACCCCTGCTTGTGCATGGATCCTGGACTGCTTCCTCCAGTGTCTGCTTGCTGTTTCAGCCACTGGACCCTGAGCCTGACCCCTGATCGTTACGCACTGATTGACACACACAAGGACTCACTAGGCCAACCAAGATGCCTCTGGAAACCCACACTGCTCTTGTGCTCAGTCTGTGGCTGCCTATCACCAAACATCCTGTCAGCTGAGTCTGCCTCGGTTGAATTTTTCTGCTAGTTATAGCAATGTCAAGGAGTAGCATTCTTCGCAAGTGTCATGCCTGCCATTGTGCCAGCTAGCAATTTACTTTACATTTCTTCTGCTTCCGGGAGGCCAACAAACTGCAGATGAAAACCCCCAGTACTGCCACATAGGTACCATTGCCTTTGCCTAATTTTTCAGCTAAGTGTTGTAAGATTGAGGGTTGGCATTTATGTCATTGACATTAACAATGCACTACACCCAGCTCTGGATGCCAGTTACCAATACCGTCACGCTCCGTCTCAGGGCCCACCACCTCCTCCTCCTGCTGTTGCCGCTGCAATACACCACAAAAATTGTATTACACACTTCTGGGTGTCATTGACGATGCACTACAACCAGCTCTAGATGTCAGTTACCAATGTGCTCCACGCTCTGTCTCAGGGCTCACCGCCCCATGCTGATGCTGCTGCCGCCTGCCCAATACTCTATTCACAAAAATGGTATTACATACTTCTGGGTGTCATTGACGATACACTACACTCAGCACTAGATGCCAGTTACCACTGCCATCCACTCCATCTCAGGGCCCACTGCCTACTCCCCGCGCGATTGCTGCCGCCACCTGCCCAGTAACCAGCTTTAGATGCCAGTTACCAATACTGTCTACACTCCGTCTCAGGGCCCACCGCCTCTTCCCCCTGCTGTTACTGCTGACGCCTGCCCAGAACCCAGCTCTAGATGCCAGTTACCCATGCTGTCCACGCTCTGTCTCAGGGCCCACGCCTCCTCCTCCTGCTCCCGCCTGCCCACATGTTGCAATGCCTAGATGCCAGTTACCAATGTTGTCCACACTCCGTCTCAGGGCCCACCACCTCTTGCTGTTACTGCTGCCGCCTGCCCAATGTTGCGATGCCTACAGAGGGACCCCCACATTTGCAGCATCAAAAACCGTGATGATTACTGGCTGGTCACCCTTCTGGATCACTGCTACACAAAATGACTACTCCTTATGCTGTTGCTGCCTGCCCAGTAATCGGCTCTAGATGCCAGTTACCAATGTTGCCTGCCCAGCAGCCAGCTCTAGATGCCAGTTACCAATGTTGTCCACGCTCCGTCTCAGGGCCCACCGCCTACTCTTCCTGCTGTTACTGCTGCCGCCTGCCCAGTACCCAGCACTAGATGCCAGTTACCAATGCTGCCCCTGTACTTACTGCATTTTCTTGGTGGGCTTTTTCAAGGCCACTATCAGGGGCAGAAAACACTTGTACAACTTTATTTGCATTTTACAAAGTTACAGCTAGCAGATAGGGAAAGGCACTCCCCTACACAGCAATGTCTTCAATAGCTACAGCTTCTACACTGTCCATATAGGTGATAGCCTCAACCTCTAATGCCGTCCTCGCTCCGTCTCAGGGCCCACTGCCTCCTGCTCATGCTGTTACTGCTGCTGCCTGCCCAGTACCCAGCTATAAATGCCAGGTACTTATGCCGTCCACACTCCATCTCAGGGCCTACCGCCTCCTCCTCATGCTGTTACTGCTGCCGCTTGCCCAGTACACAACTCTAGATGCCAGGGACTAATGCCCTCCACACTCCGTCTCAGGGCCCACCGGCTCCTCCTCATGCTGTTACTGCTGCTGCCTGCCCAGTACCCAGCTATAAATGCCAGTTACATATGCCGTCCACACTCCATCTCAGGGTCTACCGCCTCCTCCTCATGCTGTTACTGCTGCTGCCTGCCCAATACTGAGCTCTAGATGCCAGTTACTAACGACGTTCACACTCCATCTCAGGGCCCACAGGCTGCTCCTCATGCTGTTGCCACCTGCCCAGTACCCAGCTCTAGATACCAGTTACTAATATTGTCCATGCTTTGTCTCAGGGCCCACCGCCTCCTCCTCCTCCTGCTGATACTGCTGCCGCCTGCCCAGTACCCAGCTCCAGATGCCAGTTTTTAAAGCTGTCCTTGCTCCGTCTCAGGACCCACAGGCTCCTCCTCATGCTGTTGCTGCTGCCGCCTGCCCAGTACCCAGCTTTAGATGCCAGTTACTAATACCGTCTTTGCTCCGTCTCAGGGCCCATCCGCTCCTTCTCATGCTGTTGCTGCTGCCGCCTGCCCAGTACCCAGCTCCAGATGCCAGTTACTAATGCTGTCCACGCTCCGTCTCAGGGCCCACCGCCTCCTCCTCCTGCTGTTATGGCTCCCACCTGCCCAGTACCCAGCTCTAAATGCCAGTTACCAATACCATCCACACTCCATCTCTGGGCCCACCGCCACCTTCTCCTACTGTTACTGCTGCCGTCTGCCGAGTACCCAGCTCTCAATGCCCGTTAACAATGCCATCCACACTCTGTCTCAGGGCCCGCCTCCTCCTCCTGCTGTTGCTGCTGCCATCTGTCGGTAGTCCATTTACTAAAATTGTACACTTTTGGGTGGCATTGACGATGCACTACACCCAGCTCTCCATGACTCTTACCAATGCAATCTCCCTGGCAACAGCTGACCAGAGGCCACACATTGCTACTACTCTCGCTGACCCATGCCCTGTCTCTGGTCCTCCATCATTTTGCCTAATGTCTTATTGTTTATGTTGCCCTTTGGACGCTGTCAATCACGCAAAAATCCTATTTGCCTGCTGTCATTTTGCCTGCCATTTTCTGGAAAACCACAAGGTCTTTTTGAACTTTTGTACTTTTTTCCTTGTTGACATTGTTCTCCTACACGTACCTAGCAAATTTGGTGGTTCTGACATGTATAGGGGCCTTGCTATTATTGTTTAAAGTCGGCCCATTGACTAAAATCGATTTGCCGAAATTTTGCGAACTCACTGGAAGTTCGAGGAAATTTTCGCAAGACTGTCAGAGGCCTTCTCGCTCATTAATACTTGTAATGCTTCAACCCCAATTTCTCTGGAATAGGGGGTAACAGGTGAACAAAATTAGAGGTGCTAGTGGGGGACACGTGTGACTAATACCCCCTAAAATTTCATCATTAGGCCATCATCAGAAATTAAAAACTTTGCCCATCAAAAAAATCTACCGTTACACATTGCTGGAGGCTTCTAGCACCTGAACCCCAATTTCTCAGAAATGGGGGTACAGGCGAACAAAACAGAGGCAAGTGGGGGACACCTGTGACCAACAGCCCCCAAAATTTCATCACTAAGGCATCGTCAGAACATAAAGAACTCTGCCCATCAAAAAAATCTACCCAGTTACACATTGCTGGAGGCTTCTAGCACTTGAACCCCATTTTCTCTGGAATTGGGGAGGGGTTCAGGTGAACAAAATTAGAGGTTACAAGTGGGGAACAGCTATGTCTTATACGCCCTAAAATTTCATTGCTAAGGCATTGTCAGAACAAAAAAAACTCTGCCTATCAAAAAAAATCTACCGTTACATATTGTTAGAAGCTTTCAGCACCTGAAACCCAATTTCAGCAATGTGTAACGGTGCATTTTTTTTTGATGGGCAGAGTTCTTTATGTTCTGATAATGGCCTTATGATGACATTTTAGGGGGTGTTAGCCACAGGTGTCTCACACTTGCACCTCTAATTTTGTTGACATGTAACCCCC
>NC_092858.1:168437498-168474361 GCF_032062135.1 Pyxicephalus adspersus
AAATTGGGGTTCAGGTGCTATAAGCCATCAGCAATGTGTAACAGGGTGGATTTTTTTGATGGACAGATTCCATATGTTCTGCGGATTGATGAAATTTTAGGGATTTAGTCATAGGTGTCCCCCACGTGCACCTACATTTTTAGTTTTGTACATCTCCCCATTTCAGGGAAATTGGGGTTCAAATTCCGGAAGAAGAGAGGGTAATATAGTATGACTTTTCTAGTTTTGAGACAGGTAGGTAAAAAATGTGGGGTTCGCACCTCCTTTCTATGTAAGTGGCCCCGGGGTCCATAATTTGTATGTTTAATTTCCAGCTTCTAGACACACTTTTACAACAGCAACGCTGATGTTCAGTTTTCGCTAGTTTTTATAATTATGACCCCCCCTATTTTAAAAGTTATGAAGGTGGTGAGATAAAATTTGGGGTAGTTAGCAATGGGGGTCCCGTGTACCCTGATAATGTCAGGTCAGTATAACATACTGATTAGGATATCTAGAGGTTTGTACTGGGAGATGTAAGGCTGCACAACATGACATGCAGCATTCATACACACACAGCTGCGACACTTTCCTAGCTATGACGTCATTGTACACGCCCCCTGGTATTCATTTCATGGGTTTGATTTTTCCGTTAGAACCCCGATATTAACCGCTTGCAAGCGCCGGGGATCTCGCTAGTCTTTGTGAGGACTCCATCTGCAGGAGGAAAGGGATTTCTCCCTCTTTCTTGTCTCTCATCCATTACTGGGGGGCTTCGGATTATTTTTTTTTCCCTGCAAACACAAACCGAATCAACATGGCGAAAAGAAAGGTAAGCGGAGGCTCCGCGCGTTACAACTCTGCCGGCACTGAGGAACCTTATCATGCCCCTCCCCCTCCTGCGTTCGGTGGCGGGTTCTCCTCACAGCTCCCCCGCGCGCATTGCTCAGTCAGGACGTTTTAGAACGTTCGGGGATTTGCGGCTCAGCCAATAGGATTGCGCGCGGGAGCGCTGAGCTTTGTGACGTCACCGCTCACAGAGTTCCCGTGTGTGTGTTGGTGTGGTTGGGGGAGAAGAGGCGCTCGTGCCTCCATAGATAGGGCATAGTGAGATGAAGGGGGCGGGGCCGAGGGCGCCATGGTGCTCTGCTTATTTGTTTATAAGGCAGCTTACATTGTTAAAGCGCTCACACACCCCCTCCCCTCCCTCCTGTCTCGTCCTATCAATGGTGGCCTCTCTCCTACAGCGCCCTCTGGTGACTAGCCTGTCACTGGAGGAATGAATAATCAAGTAGATTAGTAACTTCTCCAAGGTCAGCCTAGAGGTATGTCTTTGTGTTGAGAAGGGAAATTAATCTTTTTGTTTTGTTTTTTTCTTTTTAGGTGAATGCAGCTGAGGCTGGAGATGCCAATGATGACGTATGATAAAGAATAGTTGCTACATGTGCAATATAAACATATAATATACCAATATATATAAATGATAAACTTGCTGTAACGTTGGGTCTCATCATCGTCTTTGCTTTCTCTTCCAGCCCAAGAGGAGGTCGGCACGGTTGTCTGCTGTAAGTATTTCATGCTAAGATGGGTACATAGGGTTATAATTGCATCCTGGGGTACCATCGGGGTATAATTGCATTCTGGGGTGCCATCGGGTATAATTGCATTCTGGGGTGCCATCGATCTATAGACAATTACAAGTGATCTTCTAATGGTTTCATAAAGGAGCAGAGAATCTTCACTCAAACAATGCACAGCCCAATTGTGTGCAAAGCATCTTCATGCTATTCGAATGAAGAGTCTCAACCCTTGGATTGTAAGTTCTCCTCCTCCCGTGTCACTGTGTGTAGATTTAATGTACAGCGCTGCCTAATATGTTGGTGCTATATAAATCCTTTTTTCTCCTTTAATACCCAGTTAGGCTGGTTTGTTGAGAGAAGGGCTGTAACTGGCGATTTGCGTCTTCCAATTGGGGCTTGATTTTTTGTTTATGTTTAGTAATGGTAGGCAAAAGCCATCATTATATTGGAATTGAATTTAGTGTTTTAAGAGGATCTAAAGCCAAAATTAATATTGCATTTTACCAGTCTGTGGGGGCTGATGATATTCTTAAAACTGCAGCAGGTAATCCTGCCACTAACACACTTCTGTCCTAGGGTAACGACGCTTGCTTGCCTTGAGTTGTCACCCTAGGGTAGTTTTTAGTCTAGATCAGTGTTTCTTGACCTTTTTTAATATAGGGGGATCCTTGAAATAACTGATTTTGGGGATCCTCCCCTATAATTACTATATACACAGATCACAGTACATCAGTGTGGTGGTTAGTGAGAAGAATCCATCTTACATTGCAGGCCAGTGGGAAGAATGTCCGCCAAAAAGATCAATGGTGTCACTTAATCTGACCAGATTGTTAATTACTTTAGAAACCCTCAGGAATCCTGCTTTAAACACCTTCTAGCTCTCCTCATCTCCATTGCTTAGAGGAATTGTTTAGATTACTGAAAATAGCAGGGACGACTAATAACATGTTAAAATTTAGGATAAAGGTCCAATTTCCAGCAGAATACACTGTAATCAGACTGAAAACATTACACCACAATACCTAAGGTAATCTGCAATTTGGCTTTAGCTGTACTTGGCAAGTCCTGGCTGATCAGGGAATTGGTTGCTGTAGACAAATAATTGTGTTCAGGGTTTTGCACAGCAACAAAGGGGTGTACAGAGATTTCCAGATTTAAGGAAATTAACTTTTAATGTTAAAACTTAAGCAACAATAAATAAAATGCATATTTGCTTCTTTGTATCTGGATGGTGATTTGGCAGATTGGTGCAATGAGAGGTGAAGAAGGGGAATTAATATTATTAAACAGGATTTATATAGCGCCAACATATTACGCAGCACCGTACAATAAAAAGGGGTTGCAAATGACAGACAGATATAGACAGTGACACAGGAGAAGGAGAGGACCCTGCCCAAACAGCTTACAATCTAAGAGGAGGGGGAAGTATCATACAATAGAAGGGGAGGTAGGAATCGATTCAGGCTGTCAGCTCATCTATTTAGAGATGCTGCAAGTTGCACATCTGTAGGGATGCTGATGCAAATCTCAGATCCTGCCAAGGTTGTTGGAAAGATCAGTGCTGGGATAGCTAAAACTTTTCCTTTTAAATTAAGTGGGATTAGCACTTGTCCGTTTTTTTTGTTTTTAATTGCACTTTGTTACCAAAACAAATCATAAGGGAAAATCTTCAAAGTGCACAGAGTTCAGTAATTATTAGGCAATTTGTCCTTGTGTTGTAGATTTTTTTTCTGGTTTCATCTCTGAGATGGGAAATAAAAAGAAATCTACTCACGGTACAATCAGGGGTGGCTTGGTACTGAAAACTACTATTAGGACCACTGATAAAGTGCAGGGTTATTATTAATATTAATATTATTATTATTAATAAACAGGATTTATATAGCCCCAACATATTACGCAGTGCTGTACATTAAATAGGGGTTGCATATGACTGATAGATACAGACAGTGACACAGAAAGAGGAGAGGACCCTGCCCCAAAGAGCTTACAATCTAGTAAATGGGGTTACATGGGAGATTTTTATTTTTAGCAGCCCTGTTGTATTCAATCACTGTTTATTGTGCTTGTAACCTTTTATTGCCTGTTAGGTTGCTTTGAAACATTCTATTAACCATTGAAGGAAACCAGCTCCTCCAAAGGCAGAACCAAAGCCAAAAAAAGAAAAGGCTGCTGCAAAGGTAAATATACGGTGACTGTGGCTATCCATCGATGGGGTTTTGCCAGTAACCATAGTGTATTGCCGGGCTATTGGTCTGGTGATGGCTCCCTTAAGTAAATAGGAATTTCTGACAGGTTGCTTAAGCAAATGGTTGTGTAGTCTGGGGGATCAGAGTTGTGATTTTCTGTTCTCTTTAGGAGACATTGTATGGTGAGTGCCTGGGTATTATATTATTTAAAGATATAAAATAAATCTGCTGACTGCTTGGTATAGGAATTACCTTTTGCGATTGGTCAATAATTTATTTCTCATCCTTTACCCAGAAGAATGAAATTTGCACTATTTTTGTTGGATATTGTTTCTTTGAACTTTAGCTTCTAACCATTCCATTTGGCTTTGGTGTACAAGTTTCAAAACTTTGTTTTAAACAAACAGCAAAATTACAGCTGTGTACTAGCTGACTAGTAGTTCACCACAGCAGGCTCTTTGCAGGCTCACTGATGCAGTATAATATGGGGGGCTTCACTTTAATGGAAAGCAGGGGGCTTTCTGCTCCTGCTAATATAGAACGTATGTTTAACTTGGTGCTTTCTCTTCAAGAGAAGTCTGAAGACAAAAAAAAGATCCAGCAAAGGGAAAGAAGGGTGCTAAAGGCAAACAGACTGAAGAGGCTAACAAACAGGAGACTAAAGAAGACGTGCCATCTGAAAACGGCGAGACAAAGAGCGATGAGGTTGGTATAAAGGAAATGTCTGTTTTTCTGTGGCCTTAAAATACCAGTGCTTTAAATAGGGGAAATAAAACTCTGGTGTAAGATTGAACACCCTTGCAGCACTGCAAGAATTGTGTAAATCCTATTCATGGCTTATGTTGGGAACTAGAATTTCCAAAAATATTTTGAAGGCTATTAGTATTGGCCTGACTTACACAAAGGCTCCTGGTTAATTTACTGCTCTTTAGTGTCAACACGACCTATTGTGAGCAATGCTTACTCACCTATTACAATGGGAAAAATTTTGAACAAATTTTTGGTTGACCTAAAACTTTAAGCTTATTTACACTAAAATAGGTTTGCTGATTCTGAAAGTGCAGTTAGTTTTCTTCTATCACGTCAGTTTTTTTCTTCACCACATATATTATTGCGATTACTGTAGCGTGAAATTGTACAGGCTATTCATTTTCAGACAGTGTGGTCAGAGGTTGTGCGCTGCTCTACATAGTGAATAAGCATTATTTATTTTTCTACTTACACACGTATCTCCTTTCTTTCAGATCATGTCTGGCTCTGCTGTTTGCGTTGTAAGTGCCTAAACAACCCTGATTCATTTTGTTATATCAGTGGCAATTTCACCTTTCCCAGTCAAAGGGTGAACATCAGCACATTTGTGGAGCAAGCCTATTTGGCATTGTTCAAATTTAAACTTGGTGATCAAGATGTCTTGGGCCCCTCATAAGGTGTGCAAACAGTGTGTCGAGGGTTTATGGATGTGGACAAAGGGACCACGTGATAAGATGCCATTTGGTATGCCTATGGTTTGGCGAGAGCCAGGAGATGATTTCAGTGACTGTTACTTTTGTATAGTGAAAACATTAGCATATACCAAAGAAAAATAAATGTAACATAGAGTAACATGAAGTCTATTATCGGCTTTACGCCCAGTGGCTAATTTAGATGAAATTCCAGTGCCGGTTTTCCTTACACTACCTTCTATTGAAGAAGATGATTATGGTGATGAACGAGGTGACAACGCTTACCCGATTAGTTTTCAAAAGTTTTACTGTAAAAAAATGTCATAGAGTAGCAATAAATTCTTTGTATGAACAAAAGTAATTTAAATAAACAGTTTATTAAAGTTCTTGTTTCATTACTTTTTCATTTTATGTAAAATTTGTATTTGTTTTTGACAAAAATGGAGGGTACCCTGTATCATAAAAACTGGATGTGATCGCAAAAAACTGGGATTCATTTCTGGATTCACCACCCAAAAATTAGTGATGATGAACTAGGTGACAACAATGATGAAGAGTTTGAAATTGAAGAGGACTCTGTTTGTAAGCGATTTGATCAGAATGAGTTGAGTTATTTGGCACGTGATTTGGGACTTATGAAGAAGGCTTCAGAACTCCTAGCAAAGACTGCATGAGAAAAACTTACTTGAAAAAGGAACAAAGGTATCGTACTTTTGAACCAGAGAATTTGCATTTCTGCAGTACTTTGGAAGACAGTGGCTTTGTGTATTGCCATAACATACCTGGTTTAATGGAGGAATTGGGAATTCAAATCTATAACTGACTGGCGACTATTCGATAGCTCAAAGCGGAGCTTAAAGTGTGTCCCCCTTCACAATGGCAACATATTTGGGTCAGTCCCAATTGGCCATTCATGTTCTCTTTCTGAAGAATATGCAGACATAAAGAGAGGCATTGAGTTGCTGCAATATCACCAACACAATTGGGTCATCTGTGTTGACCTTAAAATGGTATGCTTCCTTCTTGGTCAGCAACGCGGATACGTCAAGTATCCCTGTGATCTGTGCATGTAGAACTGCAGAGCTTGTGAGTGGCATTGGGTGGAAAGGAATTGGCCTCCAAGATCTGACCTAAAACCAGGTGATCATGTTATTTGAAAAAATAAAGGCCGGTGTGTTTGATGGTCCACAGATTCGGCAGCTCATCAAAGATTAACATTTCATCTGGACAATGTCAGAAGTGGAAAAGAATGCTTGGTTGTCATTCAAAGCCATTGTCAAGGACCTTCGTGGAAACACACGAGCAAATAATTACACAGAAATTGTCCAAAAACTCTTGAAGAGCTACAAAATGTTTGATTGCAATATGAGCCTCAAGGTGCATTTTCTGCATAGCCATCTTTCTAACTTCCTGGAAAACCTTGGTGCAGTCAGTGATGAGCAAGTTGAATGATTCCACCAAGATTTGAAGGTCATGGAAGGAAGGTATCAGGGTAGATGAGATGTACATATGATGACTGACTATTGTTGGAGCATCTGGCAGGATTATCCTAACACTGAACACTCCAGGAAAAGATAAAAGCGTAAATTTTTACCTTAACCACTTACCCGTTTCATTTTCAAATGTTTTACTGTAAAAAAATGTCAGAGTAACAATAAATCCTTAGTATGAACAAAAGAAATTTAAATAAACAGTACATTCAAGTTATTATTTTATCATTTTTCATTGTAAAATTTGTATGCTTTTTGACAAAAATGGAGGGTACCCTGTATCCTAAAAACCGGATGTGATAGCAAAAACCACCCAAACATTAGTAAAAACTCAACAAAAGTCAACTCAACTCAACAAAAAATGTGTTCCGCATTGTTATTTTCCAGTATTTATATAGCGGTGACCTATTACGAAGCGCTGTACAAAGTCCATAGTCATGTCACTAGCTGTCCCTTGAAGGACTTTAAAATTCTAATGTCCCTACCATAGACATAAGTCATTAACACAGTCTACGGTCAATTTTGAGGAAGCCAATTAACCTAACTGCATGATTTTGGAATGTGGGAGGAAACCGGAGTACCCGGAGGAAACCCACCCAAACATGGGGAAAACCTGCAAACTCCATGCAGATAGTGTCCTAGCTAAGATTCGAACCTGGGACCTAGTGCTGCAAAGGCCAGAGTGCTAACCACTGAGTGAATAAAAGACATTTTATTTAATGGTTTATGTAAAATTGCAAAATTGAAGAAAGAGCAGCAAAATGTAGTAAAATGCATATCAAAGCTGCACAGGAGAATGGAAAGTTGTAAACACCATAATATGGTTTAAGATTAAATTAGAATAGTTCCACAATTGAACGCTGCAAGCAGGCAAGATTTTTGTTGCAGGGGCAGGTGATGTTCCTTCTGCAATACAAAATTCTTACCTGCCTGTTCACAATCTTATTTCCTGAAGAATGCACTGCTGCACATGTGCAGCTCAGTAAAAGATGCCAGGATATGCTTGGTATCCCGGCATTTACCGGTGCCACTAGGACTGAATGAACTGAATGTCACACCTGCCCGGTCAAATAAGATGACTGAAGATCTGACAGTGAGTGTAATTACAAAATTGAGATCTGGCACGCAAGCTTATTTTATTGCAGAATGGACAACGCCTTTCCCTTCTGCAAAAAATGACCTGCCTGGTCTCAGTTTCCTAATTTTTATTTTAAGTTCCTCTTCAATTGCTTATCATTTTTAAGCATCCTATTTAATGATGGAAGTTCACAGGTTGTCTCCCACTTGGCAACTCTTCTAGATTTTTGTTGTTTTTTTTTAAATCCGGCATTGCCTACTGTACTTGTGACTACATGTCAATACAGTATTTCTCCTCAAGAAGCAATGAGTGCGAAATTCATAAAGGAACTATGGATCTTTATGCACAATAGAAAGGTCACAATATCAGAGTACTTTTAGTTATTGTGGGCTGTGATTTATGGAGTTATGCATGCAGCAATTGCAATATATGTAAATGATAGATCAGTTAATGTTGTTCTTTTAAGGAAGTCTACCTTAAAAGTCCCATTAAATGGTTGTAAAAAAAAAAATTTCTCAATTTTTGCCTTTTTCTTTTGTGTATGTACAGAATCCATCAAACTTACAACTTCCCATTAAGTGTTATATATTGGAATCAGACTTCGGAAATAATGGATGCGGGAGACAAGAAGAAAAAAAATAATGGTATAATCAAGCAGCCTAGATATTTAGAAATGGCTGAGGGTTTGCTCAGTCACATTCTCTCCATAAGAAAAGGCAATCCTTGCATACCTCCCAACTGTCCTTGTTTTGCAAAGGAAATACAAAGGAAACATTGTTATTAAACTAAATTAAAACTGGGCAGGGTCGTACAATGTAGAGTTAGGAATGTGCAAGGTGAATGCCATTCCAGAAAGTGAAGGAACATTTAGGCAGGGGTTTGTGGTGTATTGTCCTCTTCCTCACACCAACAACCACTGTCTCTCAAGATATAATACATGGTGGTATCTCCCTACAGCTGCTCCATAGCGAATGAATAGGGGTGGCAGTGATCAGTGCTAGTCTTTAAGAACCAGCACAGTGGTACAAGTGTGGACAAGGTGTCACCTGCAGGAGACTGCGTGGGATCTTACGGTTCATAGGCAGGTCTAAACCCCGCCCCCCCCGGCCAAAGAACAATTTTTTCCTTTTTTCATCCATTTCTGCATCTCTTCTTAGCTTCTTTGCTGGTATTTCTTGCTTCAGTGATGGCTGCTTATCAGGAGAGGGTTTCTGATGGCAACGACAATGGGACATGTCCGCCATCATGGCCCAATGTTATCTGTAAAGAGAATGCCTGTGACTGGGTGACAGGGAAGGAGTATCACTCGCCTCCTGTGTCACTGTCTGCATCTGTCTGTCATTTGCAACCTCTATTTAATGTACAGCGCTGCGTAATATGTTGGCGCTATATAAATCCTGTTTATTATTAATAATAGGAGACATATATTGCATTATCACCTTATAACAGGAGGTGTTATGGCAGGAATGTCGTGGAATCTTAATAAAAGCTGCAGATTTACAATGACAGGTAAAGCTTACTTGTAATCATCAAGCAAAAAACATTTTCATGCAGAATTTACTCGCGTGTCCCCTTGTTCTTTGTGTGTCTGGCAGCTGTCTCACACAGCTAATTACACTCATCCCTCTCCTCAATGTGTTCTGTCTTTTATTGTGACCCTCTACCCTCCTCTTTGCTGATCTAATTTGGATATTCTGGACAACATTAGTAAAACAATCAAATTATATGACTGTGCCCCTCTCCATGAGCATTGGTGAAGGATTACCCTTGCGCTGCTCAGCTGACAAAAAGAATCTTCGCGGTGCATAAACCTGCTGCACAAAGGTCGCAGATTGTAATTCAGTGACATCGTAAAGTCTTTTGCTTGTGCTGCTGTTTTTTTGGGATTTTTATGTAAGAAAAAAATTCATATCTGAAATAAAGAAAACAAAGCAGGATTTATATTCCATCACATAGTCTTTCGGGGCTAGTATATTACAGGAGAGTTGTCACTGTTGGCAGTATCCTAGAAAATGCATGGCTATAAAGAAGATCTAAAGTTCAACATTATAAAAATGCTCAATCAGGCAGGTCATTATTGCAGAAAGGGACAGGTGATGCTTCATCTGAAATTATTCCTTCTACCTACCTGCTCTGGGTATGTGTCAAAAAAGCTGAACTGTGCATGCGTTGCCAGAATACTCAAAATCCTGGCTTCCCCTGCATGTGCAGGGAATATATGAACTGCATGCCTGCACATGCAGGGTAAACATAATCCCAACCTGTCCAATCAAGATTACTGAAGATAGTATTCAGGAATAAAAGAGAGAAGATGGTTCCACTTTAACCTCCCTGGTGGTATTCCCAAGTGTGGCTCGGGGTAGATTTTTCATACCAAAAGCGGTAACCCCGAGATACACTCGGGGTGGAATTGCCAGGGGAAGCAGATGCCGACCGACATCTGCTTGTGAGTCTTAAGCTGGAGGGCAGGACTGTTGGGCAGGTAGGCGGAACCGGGTGGAAAATTTAAAATAATGAGGATCTTTAAATGTACCGCTTTTACATTTAAAAATCCTCATTGGTCATACCGTCATATGAAATGAGAGCCATTAAAGTGTATGTAATGTTAAACCTGTTTTTTAAGGGTTGGACCCTTTGTCTGGATTTTCTTGCTACCAGTGTCCCCACGGGAATTTATCCGTTAATTTGTCATCGTGGCCATGGTCAGCAAAACAGAAAGTGAGGGAAAATCCAGAATTTCATCTGAAGCAATAGAAGAAGAAAAATCCACCAATGGAGACACCAGCTCTATAGAACAACTGTCTGGGATAAAATTTGTTAATTTGGAGAGACTTCCTCCTTCATTTTCTGTGTCTTTAGGACAGGAAGTGAAGGGAAATCTCTCTAGTGGAGTGAAGGAGCAAGAATTGACTCCCTTCTCAGTTTTATACAAAAGTAAAAAAACTGAGCTGGAGATAATTTTCTTTTATTAATGCTAATTATCTGGCTGTCACTACGATTCAGTGACTTCTGCGCATTGTAAGTTAAGACAGCCTGACAATTGGCATTTTTTTTTTTAGAAGATGTCCAACAATGGCAGCATTAAAATAGGTGTTGGGACCTACCTGCACCAGCTTTTAAAAGCCCTGGCTGAAAGCTGATGTGATTACGAGAGGCTTCGGCTGTTTTTGGTAGTGTCAAAGCTCCTTCCTCCCCGTACAATCCTACTGACCAGTGTGTGGCAGACAATCATAAAGATGGGCCAATAAAAACGTGTGTGTGCGTAGGCATTTGCTCAAATCCATCAGTCTGGAGGTTTCTCAGGCACTGCTTTATTTCAGGTGTAAAAGAAAATATTCCACAATAATGAAAGAACATAAAGTGATCAGATGATTTCATTTGACCAGCATGGTTTATACACAACAGCCAATAACACACAAATACATTGAATTCTTCAGAACAAATAAATAAATAGGTCATAGCATGGATGTTGCCGGTGGCACATTACTTTCGGTGCTCAAGATTCCGGTTTCTTGTCTGCATTCCAACCTTCTCAGCTAATAGGGTACAGCATGATGGCTACCACTTTGTTGCATACCACCAGCCAACATGTAATACCAACTCCACCTGAAACAGAGATTTTTAAATTAGTTTGGGCCATTCTACAGAATGAAAAAAGTACCATTTCAGAACTTCTACAGGAGGACACAGCTAAGCACTGCTTTACCCTGTTGCAGATCTTAGATGTGTTAACAAGTCCAGAAATAATTAGTTCCTCCTGTAGAATTTAAGGTGCATTTAAAACCCATCTTTTTAAACTTGCCTACCCTTCTTCTTCTGTCTCCTAAACCCTCACTACTCACTCATTTCTGCATCACACAATAGGAGGGGGATATGGAATGGTGGGTAAATAATGAGGGTTTAGGAGACAGAAGAAGACAGGTAGGCAAGTTTGAAAAGATGGGTTTTTAGTGCACTTGTAAGTGAGCAGAAAGTAGGAGCAAGCAGAATAGGATGAGGAAGACCATTCCAGAGAGTCGGGGCAGCTCTAGAAAAGTCTTGGAGCGCTGCGTGTGATGAGGTTATGAGTGAAGAAGTCATTCGTACGTGCTATCACTGGCTTGTAAAAGACGGAATCATCTAAGCCAAGGAAGAGTTACTGAACTGAAGTTGAAGGGTGCCTTTTTTTATTTTATTATTATACAGTTGCTGAATATCATGCAGGTTTGTAATATTACTGTAAAGTCTTTTGGCTGTCCCTGTAAAAGACTACACATGAATCCCTGCTCTGGTGACAGTCATAAAATACTGCATTTCTGATGCTCTAACACAGAATACGTCCTGGTCATTAAACTTGCAATAGTAATAGTTAAAACTTCTGTTAAAAATGTTCCTAACTATATCAGGAGGATAAAACATGGAACTGAAATGGTTCTGGTAGCTGAAGTATCCTTCTGAGAGCCAAAAAAGCCAACTAACTAATTTGTGGTTGGAAGTTATTTTTTATTGCAGCCACAAACCATTGCACAACAATCTCCGCAGCCAGAAAAAACCCACAAGGACTGTTTTATGAACAGGGAGAAAATTCTAAATATAAATGTCATAAAAGCCAGTAAATATTATCAGATAATGCAGCACTAAAATAGCTTATAGTTTAAGTATGTTTTGTGGGCGATGTGGACGGGCTTTGGGTTTACGTCTGTAGAAAAATGAAGAATGTTTAAAGGTGACTTCTATTTGTTTTTCAGATCAAAAAGAAACTAAAGAGACATACAAAGTGGGGCTTTTTAGGAATAAAATCAGTTTTACTAAAGTTATAAAGCATCCAACAAAGTACAAGGTACATATAGTATTGAGTATTAGTAAATACAATCATGTCCCTTGGCCTTAAAATTTACAATCGTTTAGAGTGATCTCATAATAAGCGGTTTTCTCTGGTCCCGTTTCGCTGATAGGCTTCCTCAGGGGACTTTTAGAGAGACTCTTACTAGTTAATAAAATATTTTTTATATCAGTTTGAGACACTTTTAAGATTACAAAACAAAAACAGTTAGGGAATTGCTGGCAATGATTGATAAAATGTATATAGAAAAATTTATTCCAAACCAACAAATCTTAGCTAGACAAAGAACTGCTGTCTGAGTATTGTAAAGTATACCCGACACGTTGCGTGGATCATACCGCTTCTTCATGGGATAGATAGTCTGATGCCAAAAAAAGCCTTGCCATATTCCAACAAAAGCCAAAATGTACAGCAACATATAATAAGCATCAGCAGCATTAGGTTCAGGCCACTTCAAATCAACTGTATCCCAATCGATGGACAGAAGGGTTCCATAGCAATGTGCCAAGTTGTATGAAAAGGTCCTTTACATGCACGAATCCTGATGCTGCGTCCGCGTACATGAAGTGATGGAAAGCACAGCCATAATATTATTAGACACTTTTAAGATTATTTAGAACAGGGGAGGGGAAACTTTTTGGCTGAAGGGCCACAATGAGTTTTAAAATTTGACAGGCGGGCCAGGACAGTACCAGATGTATAGAGAATGTTTGTATGAACTGATATAAATTACATGTAAAAGCTATTACCTAAAAATAAAAGAAAACTTACACTCAAGTTACCCTTTTTCTCCAGTGGAAAATGTTGTACCAATATTTGACGGTCCAGATTAAAAAGCACAGCCGTATATGGCCCATGGGCTGACGTTTGCCCATGTCTGATTTAGAATATATTGACGAGGGTATTTAACATGCAGTTGACCTCTTAAATTGCATCAAGCTGCTTCAAACTGCTTTTGCATTGCTTTTGACATATGGGTGCAGAATCTGAATTGAACAAAAGCCAATCCACACAGGCCCTGAGAATTAAGTGACACAAATCAACACCCCCCATATCATTGTGCATTCTGATAATGAGATGTAGATCTATGGTCAAGAACAAATGTCTGCTTTAATAGGTGCATCACCTTGACTTAGTGCTAAAGTGTGCAAATGTGGTGGGAGCCAAACATACGCTTTAAACTGTTAAGGGTTATTCACATAGAAATGGTTTATTAACATTTATGTGTGTTTCATTATTTGATTTTTGTACAACTATGTGATATATCATCATTATTCACATATAAAACTTCTGAGCAACACTAAAACCCTGCTGTCCTCCCCTTTTTATTCTTATTTACCAAACTAAGGTGTGTGGTTTTTGTAGATATCCCTTAAGTGGTAAGGGAACACTCACCCTTTATACCATTACTATGGTGAAACACGTTAACATACGGTATGCAGGTGTTTTAAGGTAGTCTTTTGACTTTAAATTAAAGATAAACTCTACTGAGTGTGAATATTAATTTTAGCTTATATGGTAATACAGCCTACCTGACCTTTGTAACTCTCTGGCATGGCAGTCTCCCCCCTCTAAAGCACGGTCTTCTGAGACACCCTGCTATAATTACTATATACACAGTTTACAGAACATTAGTTTGGAGGTCAGTGGGAAAAATGTCTCCTACACTGCTGGCAGGAAGGAAAAATGCCATTCTTACAGGTATCCAAATAGATCATTGGTGTCAGCTAAACTTACCCAGGAGGTAAAATTGCTCATGGCTGAAGGACCCCCTGGCAACCTCTGGAGGAACCTTGCTTGGAAAACACTGGTCTAAGCACTCTGCATGACAAAAATTACTTTTTGGTCTAGTATACATAATTGTTCACTTCCAATCTGATTTCTCATTTAGTGATCAGACCTAAAGTGAATCAAAATTGAATAGAATTGTTTTTGGTTTACCAATAAATATGTACAGCTTGGGTGTGCTGACAGATATCTATTGAAAGTACACAAGTCATTTTGTGCATAAACAGTTGAGAAAATCTGATCAAAAGCTCAAATCAGTTTTGTTGTTCACCCTATCACTACCCCTTGATCACAAAGACAGGATATTCACGATGAGCCATAGCACTGGTTGTTTAAGTGCAAAATTGCGAGCAGATGTGCTTTTGTATTAGACCTGAGATTTCACCTATTTCTAGTAGTCGTGATCTAATGCCACCTAAACACCCCAGAAAACACTGATGATGTCTCTAGTTCCGGTGCCGGTGTTACCATTACCTGCAATTCCTGTAGGAAAGGCGACTAGGCGTTCCAGAGGTGCAATCCATTTACTGGGCAGTACAGTCACAGGTTCAGCGTAATACTTCCAGATAAGGCAAATCATCAGAGCGGCCTGGGGGAAAAAAGAAGTGCATGTCACCATGTTCGTTACAAAAACGAAGATTATATCAGAAGAAAACATTTTTTTTGGGCAATTGTAAATTACCAATACAATATTTAAATGCAAACTGGACATTAATAAACCCGAAATCCAGGTGTACAATGCAGAACTTGCTTGCTTTTTGTGACACAATGAAAAAAAACTGAATCTGAATATTATACTGTCTGCTTTTGGTGCTTCCCTTCTTGAATGCCTTTCCCCTTCCCCAGTCTGTGATTGAATTGTGAAAGGATAAACAGCAGATACTTAAACTCATCTCTCAATCATCTGCGTTTTCCTTCCATCAGTATGCTCCAACACATGAGCTAATTAGCTTCTTGTGCTGCCCCTTCCTCCCTCCATTTAAGCTCTGCTATACAGAGACAAGTGTCTGATACCAAGACAGATTCGGGTATTTACACTTGTATTCGTAAAAATTATTAATAACAAAAAAAAATTTTCACATAGATTTTTAGTAATATATTTAGTGTAATTCTGGTCTGGTGAATCCAGAAACAACATCAGTTTCATTGAATTGGCTCTAGTTCTTGTGATACAGGAATTGGAATAGACAATTTTACCAACAACAAATGTTAACACAGCATATTATAATTATTATTCTATCAATGTCTTCAACATTGTATTAATATGTTATATATCTGCCTGGAGTTCACATTTACCTCTTTACATCTTTCATGTACAGAACAGTAGATTTTCCCTTTTATTCACCAGTTTATAGGTGATCACAGATGGCTCAGTGTTCCCAGGTTTATGTATCCCTTAATCACTGCAATGTTGTAAAATACACACACCACATCAAACCTTCCACACACTGCACAGACACAGGATGCAACTCCGTCCTATTATTATTATTGCACAGTATTTTTTTTATAGCACAGACATTTTACGCAGCGCTCTACAAAGTCCAATGTCCCATCCTATTGTGTGTCAAATTCCCCCACCTACTAGATTGTAAGCTCTTCGGGGCAGGGTCCTCCCCTCCTGTATCACTGTCTGTATTAGTCTGTCATTTGCAATGCGTAATATGTTGGCGCTTTATAAATCCTGTTTAATAATAATAATAATAGTCACTATATGTCCCTACCATAGTCATATGTCTTTAATACAGTCTAAGGTTAATTTATGGGGAAAGCTGATTAACCTGACTGCATGTTTTTGGAATGTGAGTACCCGGAGGAAACCCACACTAACACAGGGAGACCCTGCAAAACTCTATGCAGATAGAGTGCTGGCGAACCTGGGAACCCAGCGCTGCAAAGGCCAGAGTGCTAACCACTGAGCCTCTGTGCTGCCTCCTAGAAACAAAACTGTCTGTTCTTCAACAGAAGGGAAATAAATAACATGTAAAACAATACAGGAAACATTCCTCACACAATAACTTCTCAGGAAAGTTATTCACTTTGAAGTCTATGTATATATCCAACAACGAACTTCTCATATTTACTTCCTTTTGGTCTGTTAGATATACTATTCAAAAGTTTGTGTTTGCAGAAAAAATACTTAATGATCCTGCCAGAAGTCCTAAATGCTAAACAAACGTTTTGCGGATCTTCTGACTGGCTGTGGACTATATAACAACCCCTTGTTATGTGGAAGAGGGGAGGGGAATGTGCTTCTGCAGTGCTCACACATTTCCTGTCCTAGGGCGCTACTCTTTCATAGATATCTTGGGCCTGAGTTATTAAAACTCTCCTAGGCTGGAGAGGATACATTTTCATTAGTGAACCTAGGTGATCCAGAAAACCTGGATTTGCAATTTTTGGCCAATTTTTTTAATCCTGGACCAGATCCATTTCAGGTTTGCGGGATTACCCAGCTTCACTGATGAAAGTGTATCGTCTCTAGCCTTGGTGAGCTTTAATAAATTAGGCCCATAATCTTTTAGAGAGGATCTGTAAGGATCTGTATGAAGCACTTCAGTTGTTCCAGATATCAACTGAAGCTCCACCGCAAAATATAGACACTTGCTAACCCTGGTGCTAGGGAAACCCTACAGGCTGGGGTCAAACAGAAACATATGTGGTACTTTATTAACAAGAAGGCTGTTAGATTAGGGCAGCACAGTGGTGCAGCGGTTAGCATTCTGGCCGTTGCAGTGCCAGGTCCCAGGTTCGAATCTTGGCCAGGACACTATCTGCATGGAGTTTGCAGCTTCTCCCCGTGTTTGCATGGGTTTCCTCCAAGTACTGTGGTTTCCTTCCACATTCTAAACAAAAAATGCAGTTAGGTTCATTGGCTTCCCACCAAAATTGACCCTAGGTCACCTACTATACATAGCGTGTGTTAAACACAATCCCACACAAATAATTTTGTTCTGAGGATAAAAGGTTTAAAAGAAAATAAATAATTAATTAAGGTATGTAGAAGAGGTTAGGTTGTGTCCGATCCCAACGCGTTTCGCCAAACTTGCTTCCTCAGGGCAGGTGGAGACAGATATAGATAGGGTATAGGAGCTTAAGGGAAAAATACCAATACAAATGCAGGTTTAGTATCACTAGTTTTCACTGGGCAATACAATACACAAGCCCATAGATATCATCTTCACTTTAATCCATTATCATGAAATTAGCAATACACCTTCTTGTTTACATTCTTCCCACATAGTATATTTTGCTCTAACATGAAAGATTCATCTTCCAGTGTCATTTTGACAATTATTTGGTTGCTGTTTTTATGGCAATGATGCCAGTGTGCTGTTTCCTACGTTTTTTTTCTATTGAACAAATACTTCCACTATAACCTGCCTATTTTATGCCCACTGTAATATATTTTATTTATTCTGTAAGATATGCAAACCCTCCACCACATCAGGGTATTCATCAGGGTATTAGGAAGCTCTGATCCTTTGAGCAGTGACATGGTAATAGCATAGAAAAGCAAAAGTTGTACTATTAGAAAGTACACGGGCTGAGGGCTTGACAATTTCCTTTTTTTTTATTTTTGGATTCTACATTTAAAAAAAATAAACATTACGGAAACCAAAAATCACAAACTTGCCCATATAAAAAACCTTGACAATGAGAAAGAAGGCAAAAGAAGAAAGGTGGAGAGAAAATGCTGAGGTGGATAAACAACATTCCAGAAGCAATGATGTTTAGCTTTTGTGAGCTCAAAGAAACAACACCTGACAGAAACACCCAGCATGCTTGTGACCACGAGGTTACAAAAAGACCCAAACAAAGACCCGACCAACCACATGCTTGACTACAGGCACACAACTCAACATTTACAAGCAAGGCAAGGACAGGTATGTGACAACTGCTTGGTGTATGGTGAGTGGAGAGCAAGACATACAATATGATCCAGGTAAAACCAAGCCCTCCCATGTGTTCTTTTACTTTTATAAAATATTTACACACATATATATATATATATATATATATATACACATACATACACACATACACATAATATTATTATTAGACAGTATTTATATAGTGCCAACATATTAGGCAGCGCTTTACAAAGTCCATGTCATGTCACTAGCTGTTCTTTAAAGGAGCTCACAATCTAATGTCCCCACCATATTCATATGTCATTTATACATTCTAAGGTCAACTTTGGGGGGGAGGCTAATTAAACTAACTGCATGTTTTTGGAATGTGGAAGGAAATCGCAGTAAACCTGTGCAGGCACAGGGAGAACCTGCAAACGAGATAGTGTTCTGGCTGGAATACGAACCTGGGACCTAGCTCTGAAAAGGTGAGAGTGCTAACCACTGAGCTACCGTGCTGCATTATACACAAACATTTCTCCAAAAGATTTAAAACAGTAGACCTGCTGTCTGTTGTCATCAATGAAGCAGTATACCTTGAAGTATTCACATGGAAGCCACTAATTGGTATATTGACAAAGGATTTAACTATTTATTTTGAAACTGATATGGAGTATTCCTAAATACATAGCAGCAATGAATTAAAGCGGACTTAAAGTCAACATTTTTACTTTACATACAAGGGTAGACAACCCTTATATATAAATTAAAAAAAAAAAAACTAGTGCAGCACTGCCCCTTTCAGTCTTGAATGCCGCAGTGATCAAGAATGAAGAGCAGAGACTCCTGGGATACATACATCACACATTCCAGGAAGCTCCAGGTGCTCCTTCTGCGCAGGCCTGATCTCAGGCATGCACAGAAGGTGCTTTTTTTCACATAGCGGAGAGAGATGCTGATCTCACGCATGTGATTGGATTTCTTTTTTTCCCCCCTTTACAGCGGGCTACGTCACCCTGTTTGGGTGATGCAGCAAGAAGACCAGAAAAGAAGACAGAAGATGGTGGCACCCAGCACTTCTTGCACAAAGAAGAATCCCAGGACGGCGCGGGACCGGATCGAGGAAAGGTCCAGCGCCATGGAGGGATCTGCAGGATTGAAGGTAAGTGTAACTTTTTTTTTTTAATTAAGTTAGCAAAACTAAATGTAAATCCTTTCAAATGTCCTTTATTGCAGAAGGGACAGGCAATGTGTTAAACTTATCAGCCTGATCACATTTTTTAACCCCCCTAGCGTTCTAATTCTATCAGTTTTTTGATGCAAAAAGTGATCCTATTTTTTTTTGGCATAGAAATTTTTGTTTATATTGTGGGCCTGTAATTCTTAGGATTAACTCCCAGGTATGATAATTATATTTATTTATTATAATATAATCATAAATTATAATATAATAAATAATTATAAATATTAATTTAAAAAAATAATTAAATAATAGACAACAATGTAATCTGAAAATAAAATATAAAATTAAAATGTACTTTTATTTTTATTTCATGTTGTGTTGTGTTTTTGCACTGTAAAACCCATTTAAAAGCAGATTACATTGCAATCTGCTTTTAAATTTCCCGCCCGGCCACACCCCCCAACGGACCGGCGCCCCAGCTTCACAGCAGGACCATTGGATCGCCACTGGAGCGTGGAGCAAAGGTAAGGGGGGCGCTTAAAGTTACCCCGAGTGTGACTCGGGATTACCGCTTTTTGCATGTAAAAGCCACCCCGAGTCACACTCGGGATTACCGCTGGGGGGGGGGTTAAAATTGCTCCAATGCAGGTGCTTCCATCACCTGGACCTCCAGCCGGTTCCTGATCTTTGGCCTTCTCGACTTGCCAGGCTGGAATTACTGGATGTAACTCCTGTAAATGTGCATGCGAGTTCATTCATTCCCAGCAGCCAGCGGAGCTGTCAGGATACCCAGCATACTACACTGAGCTGCACATGTCCCGATCAGTGTACATAAAAGAAATAGTTACAAACCAAGAGGTGAGATTTTTTTTTAATTGCAGAAGGGACATCTGCATCTGCATTTTTTTGTAGTTCAGCTTTGAGTCCATCCTGAAGAAGTGGTACAAACTACGAAACGCGTTGAAACCCTAATCTAAATCTTCTGCCTACAGCAAAAATGAAAACTAGTTTGGTATTTATAAAGCAGTGAATGTGGATTTTACTACACATTCACTGGTGGTAACTCAATTGCAGTCTTTTTCAAACACACCTGCAGTAAATGTTTGGTATTGTCATCCATGCACACCCCTAATTGACAGATGTACCCTAACTGGTGGCAATACTAATGAGACAAATCTGTTTTTTAGGCTATAATTTATTTTGTTCTGCGGGACCTTTTATGCTTAGTGTGCTAGCTTTACAGTCTAACTCCAGTTTCTGCTCTTCGGTTGCCTCCAGTCCCTCCAAAGCATGGCACCTTTATCTTACATATACTTTCCTTTTTAGATGCCATAAGGCTAGTCCCTTACGGTCCAGGGTTACCTTTGGATCTCCAGTGGTGAACAGCCCACAACAAAGCAGAGAGAAGCACTAACATCAACACTGTTCTCTGCACCGTGTGTAAGAAGCCTGTGGTGGCACCCCTTTAAGGGGCGGGTCCATGACACCCTGTCATTCAATCCAAAACACTGAGGACATCTAGAGGTAGAAGCGAATTACTACAGGTGAAAACTGCTTGTAAAAAGTTTTCTAGAGGAAATTTAAAGAGAAAATTGGCTCTTCAGGGCAGGCTCCTCTCCTCCTCCTATTTCACTATTTGTATCTGTTTATTTGCAACCCTATATTACAGTGCTGGGTAATATGTTGGCACTATATAAATCCTGTTTATTAATAATAGTAATAATAATAATAGTATGGACATAGCTCTGCCACACAGCACAGGCAACAGGTCAAATTCAGATGAGCTCACATCTCCCTTTGCTCTCCCCTTCTGCCCTCCCCCTAGTCTGAACTATACTGAATATAGCAAGGGGCTGATACCAAATCAAATTCAGAAACTGCTCAAATGTTTATATATTGATGTACTGATGAATACACAGCTGCATTTCTTGTCCCTTTTACATCTGGCTGGAGTTCACCATGAAAACCTGCCATGCAAAAGGCTGTAGAGGAAGGTTACATAACCAACATTTCAGCTTTGGGACAGGTATAGGCACATTTATTTGTGATTATTATTAGCAGCTTTTTGTGTAATGTAATATTTTTTGCATTGTGGATTATTTGTCCTATCCAATAAAAAAAGGGGGCTGGGAGCAGAAAGCAGGTGTGCAAGAAATGTACGGAGATGAAGCCTCAGCTTGTGATATACCCAGGCCACCAACAGCAAGAAGAATTATCCTCCGAAATGCTGTTTTGTAAGTCAGATATTGCCAAGGGCAAAAATTTCACCCGCCTCAATGCCTTTTATGCTTGAATTCTTTAACATTAGGGAGGGGCAGCTGCCTGGGCATGAGTTGTGTGCAGCAGAGGGGAAGCTACTATCATACCCAATCTTCTAAAATGCACTCTAGGTGTGTCGGCCTGCAAGGAACCTGGGCTGACTGTAACCATGGAGGAAAAAAAATACCTTTGACAGTAAACATTCTTTAGTAAACTAACCCACTGCATTCATTATGTGTGGAAATCAGTATATAAACATTTAGGGCCTCCATTCATCAGCATACATTTTATTATATTACATGAACATGGTGACATAACATTTTATGTAAGACAAAACAGGTTTTATGTGCTTTTTTCCCTCAATCTTCTCTGCAAACAATTTAAAGCATGAAGTATGACTGAATACAAATTAATCTGATATTCTTCGAGGTCCATGGGCCTGAAGTTTTAAAGCTCTCCAAGAGTGGAGCGTATACAATGCCTGCAAACCTGGAGTGGATTTCTTAAAAGCCATTTGCTATTTGTTAGCAATTGTTTTAAGTCCTGGACCAGAATCATTCCAGGTTTGCTGTGTCACCCAGCTTCACCAATGAAATTGTATCCTCCCTAGTCTTGGGAGAGCTTTAATAAATCAGGCCTCATGTGTTTCAGTGCTAGCAATTGTTTCTCCATCACAGAATGGGCCTGACTGATTAAAGCTGGAGAAAATAGGCTATCAAAGGAGAATCTGGGTGATTCATCAAGCCTAGATCTAGACCTGGACCAGATTCTTTCCAGATTTGTGGATTCATACCCCATAAATACATAACCATACTCTTCCTCGCCCCCTACCAATACATACCTCAGCCATTCTTGCCCCCACCAATACATACACCACCCATCCTCGCCCCCCACCAATACATACCCCACTCATACATACCTAACCCATCCTGACCCCTCAATATTACATACCACACTCATATATACCCCATCCATCCTCGCCCCAACTGATACATGCCTCACTTATACATAAACTACCCATCCTCACCCCCCACATACATACCCCACCCATCCTCAGCCCCACCAATACATACCCCACCCATCTTCACCCCACACTCATACATACCCCATCAATCCTCACCCGCCACCGATACATACATCATCAATCCTCACCCCCCACCAATACATACTCCACTCATACATAACCCCCTACCAATACCTACACCACCCATCCTCGCCCCCCACCAATACATAGCCCACTCATACATACCTAACCCATCCTGACCCCTCAATATTACATACCCCACTCATATATATCCCATCCATCCTCGCCCCCACTGATACATGCCCCACTTATACATAAACAACCCATCCTCACCCCCCACATACATACCCCATCCATCCTCGCCCCCACCAATACATAACCAACCCATCCTCAGCCCCACCAATACATACCCCACCCATCTTCACCCCACACTCATACATACCCCATCAATCCTCACCCGCCACCGATACATACCCCATCAATTCTCACCCCCCACCAATAAATGCCCAACTTATACATAACCCACCCATCCTCATCCCCCACATACATACCCCATCCATCGTCACCCCCACCAATACATACCCCACCCATCTTCACACCACACTCATAGATACCCAATCAATCCTCACCCGCCACTGATACATAACCCACTCATACATAGTCCATCAATCCTCACCCCCCACCAATACATGCCCCAATCATACATAACCCTCCCGACCCCTCCCCCCTCATATATACCCCATCCATCCTCGCCTCCCACCAATACATACCCCACCTAGCCTCGCCCCCCACCAATACATACCCCACCCATCCTTTCCCCCCACCCATACATTCCCCCAATCCATCCTTCTCCCCACTCATTCATACCCCACCCATCCTCACCCCTCAATAATACATACCCCACCCATCTTTGCCCCCACCAATACATACCCCACCCATCCCCAACTCATAAATACATCATCAATCCTCACCCCCCACCAATACATACTCCACTCATACATAACCCCCTACCAATACATACCCCACCCATCCTCGCCCCCCACCAATACATACCAAACTCTTCATAGCCCCCTACCAAAAGGTACCCCACCTATCTTCGTCCCCACCAATACATACCCCATTAATCCTCACCCCCCACCAATACATACCCCACCCTTACAAAAATCCACCCATCCTCACGCCCACATACATACTCCATCCAATCTTACCCCCCACCAATACATACCCCACTCTTCCTCGCCCCCTACCAATACATACCCCCCCATCCTTGCCCTCCACCAATACATACCTCAATCTTTTTCACTCCCTACCAATGCATACCCCACTCATACTCGCCCCCCACTAATACATACCCCATCAATCCACACCCCCCTACTAATAATACATACCCCACCGATTCTCACACCCCACATACATTCTCCATTCATCCTCACCCCCTACCAATACATACCCCACACATACATACCCCACTCTTCCTCGCACCCTACAAATACATACCCCACCCATCCTCGCCCCCCAATACCCCACTCATTCTCACCCCCCACCAATACATACCCCACTCTGACATACCCCACCCATCCTCGCCCCCACCAATACATACCCCATCAATCCTCAACCCCCCACCAATACATACCCCACCCATCCTCACCCCCCAATAATACATAACCCCACCCATACATACCCCATCCATCATTGCCCCCACCAATACATACCCCACCCATCCCCAACTCATACATACATCATCAATCCTCACCCCTCACCAATACATAGCCCACCCGTACATAACCCACCCATCCCCACGCCCCACATACATACCTCATGCATCCTCACCCCCCACCAATACATACCCTACTCTCCCTCTCCCCCTACCAATACATACCTCACCCATCCTCGCCCTCCGCCAATACATACCCTACTCATACATACCCCACTCTTCCTTGCCCCCTACCAAAAGGTACCCCACTCTGACATACCCCACCTATCTTCACCCCATCAATCTATACCCCACCCATACATATCCCATCCCACCTTGCCCCCACTCATACATAACCCATACATCCTCATCCCCCACATACACTCCCCATCCATACTACCCCACTCTTCCTCGCCCAATACCAATACATACCCCCCCATCCTTGCCCTCCACCAATACATACCTCACTCTTCCTCACCCCCTACAAATATAAACCCCACTCATACATACCCAACCCATCCTTGCTCCCACCAATACATACCCCATCAATCCTCAACCCTCTACTACTAATGCATAGCCCACCCATTCTCACACCCCACATACATTCCCCATCCATCCTCACCCCCTACCAATACATACCCCACTCCTCCTCGCCCCCCACCAATACATACCCCACCCATTCTCACCCCCCACCAATACATACCCCACCCATTCTCACCCCCCACCAATACATACCCCACCCATTCTCACCCCCACCAATACATACCCCATTTATACATAGATCACTCATCCTCGCCCCCCACCAATACATTCCCCACTCATATATACCTTACCCATCCTCACCCCCCACTTATACATACCCCACTCATCCTCGCCCCCCACCAAGACATACCCCACCCATGCGTACTCCACCCCACTATCTTTGGATTCACCTATTCGCTATGCAGGTTTCTTTAAAGGCAACATTGTATTCTTTTTTAATATATGTTTCTATGGAATTGCTCAGATTTGTAGCAGGTAACAAGTTGACAATAAACCATCTAGGAGTTTGTAATATTCTTGTTTTAGGAATTCTTCCCTACTTCAAAATGTTTGGATTGTCTTGCATGTCAGACCTCTTCCTAATAAAATCAGGAACTAATAATTAGCAAATGAGTATTGGGGCCTAAAACCTGTCAGAATGAACCTGTATGTTATATGGCACATTGAATCCTGATTGCGGGAAGAATATATATCTGAAAAGCAGAACAATTGATGTAAAGATAAAGCTGGCAATACATTTTTACCTAGACAGCCCTGAACAAGGCTGGGTTATTGTATTTCAGACGTATGCTTAGATATTGGAGGAGCACACACATCAAAGGCAAATATTTACTTTGCCTATTATACGATACCCAAAGGAGAGAAAGCGTGACTGGTTTTAGCATACTGTCACATGGGTCAACAGCAAACAGTAACTGTTTCTTATTGTCCTTTAAAGTCTCTGAATTTACTGGAATGCACTAGACATGCAAAAGGAGAACAATACAAAGGGGTAAAAGATGTGCAATATACCCCTACAGGCATAATAAGTAATAAATAACCAAACACTGATTTGGTCAAAGATTCTTAACTCAAATAACAGCAGAAGGAACAAAATATCTGTCTGGTCACATGGGCCAATCAGTAATGAAAACAATCATTTGTTGATCAGACCACACATTTGGTGTAAGTGATTTCGAATAGAAATCTTGTATTGAAACCAAGGAAACTACTTAGAAAAGTGGAAAACATCATCTCCCAGAATAAATTTAGTTAAAGGATATTAAAATTAAAATTTATAAATTATGTTTCAGTTGGGGAGAGGTTATAAATTTAATTCTGTTGGTTGCAGACATAATTTGCATGCACATCCAAATTAAATATTAAATCCAGGAACAATGAAACCAACTTTTGAAGACACGATTTTATATTCACAAACGTACGAAACCTTTGATTTTTATTTTAGAAATCAAAATGTTTCCCACAGTTACAATGAAGGTCCCTTTCTCCTCTATCTCTCTCCTGGTAAGGAGTCTGTATGGGTCATTTATTATTATTATTATTATTATTATTATTAATAATAATAATTAAAAACAGTATTTGTATAGCGCCATTAAATAGAGGTTGCAAATGACAGACATGTTTATTAAATCTATATTTTCAATACCCAAATCACACATTTCATTTTAGTGGTGTTTTTAAAAATGTTTTCACCCAACTTTTACCCAATATTAAGACATTATTTAGATTGTATTCAATTAGAAAATGTATAAATTAATGAAATGTATAAACAAAAGGAGTAAAAGCGGATTCACACATTTTTAGGTATTTGTAATATTTTATATCAATTTACATTGCTATATCTTCTTTTACATTTTACAGAAAACATTAAAAAATTGATTACTTTGTAATATGCAAACATTATAAAATCTTTTGTAAAATATAAAAGAAGAGACAGCAAAATATAAAAGAAGAGACAGAGCAAATAATATATTACCAAATATTCCAAGACCTAAATTTGTGTTATCAATATAGCAACAAACTGGTTTTGTACAAACTATAAGGGGTCAAATTTTTTTTTCTCTGGGACACCCACCATTGCTGTGGAGAGATTCATATTGAGAGTTGTCAGCGGACTAAAAATTGAGAAAAAACTCAGGAGACTGTCCAAGGTTCAAATCTTAGCCAGGACACTATCTGCATGGGGTTTCCAGGTTCTCCACATGTTTGCATGGGTTTCCTCCGGGTACTCTGGTTTCCTCCCACATTCCAAAAACATGCAGTTAGGTTAATTGGTTTCCCCCAAAAATTGTCCTTAAGACTGTATTAATGACATATGATGAACATTAGATTGTGCCGCTGGATGGAACGGAGAGCCCTGGAAAGACGAGGAAAGTTGAAACAGGGCAGGGGCTAGGATCGATGTGTGGATTGATCAAAGGCTTTTCACAGGTACAGATAAGTGATTTTTTTTTTTGAAACTAAAAGTTTCACTTAGATTACAAAAATATTTTATTCTTACCTATTCTATGCAAAACTTAAAAATATTTCATAACCATAATATAGCTCATCTATTTAAAGTTAACCATGAATGTTATCCCTCCTACTCCATCATCAGCGATTGTGAGGTGCAATCATTGTCTACCTTTGCTTTCACACTCTATGTGCACAATTGAGTACATATATAATCATGGTTAGCACTCTGACCTTTGCAGCGCTGGGTCCCAGGTTCAAATTCAGGCCAGGACATTATCTGCATGGAGTTTGCATGGGTTTCCTCTGGGTACTCCTTCCACATTCCAAAAACATGCAGTTAGGTTAATGGGCTTCCCCCTAAAAAAACTGACCTCAGCCTTTATTAATGACAAATGACTATGGTGGGGACGTAAGATTGTAAGCCTCTTTGAGGGACAGCTAGTGACATGACTATGGACTTTGTACAGCGCTGCATATTATGTTTGCGCTATATAAATATTGTGTAATAAAAATATAAAGCATGTGTTTTCAATTATTATACCATTCTGTTGGGTTATTTTTTTTAAATAACTGGAGTTTAAATAGGAGGACAGCCATATTTGCTCAGACTGCTTCCTGATGAAAATTGTCTCCCTGATTCTGTTTTGCTGTTTTCACTTAATCCTCATCTAGGGTCACCTCAGGCTGACTGAAACAACAGACTTGCTATGTTGCTAACCAAATCAGCACCTCAGTAGCCATTCGGCATATCAGATAATCATTAAACAAACGGCTTCAGTTGGATTTTAGCTTTCACACCCATCCACCATGGGCGGGTGCTGGTCCTTTTGTCTTGCCAGCAGATAATTACTCTTTGAAAGATACATTTGTAAGTGTAAATGTGTAAAAGTTGTATCCTGTGCTGTTTAATAAACTCAGAAAGACATTATGCAGAGTCTAGATGGGCAATGAGCACCTTATATTCTCAGCACTGGGGACACTGGCTAATGCACAGATGGATGCTATTAGGAAAATCTTCAAAGTCAGAATATTAAAAAAAAGCAAATTTAGCATGGTGAATAATAATGTGAATATCCATTTTTTTTTAAACAGCATATGGTGTGTGAGTGCATTTTTTGCTGAGATAGACAGGAAAGTTGGAATCTAAAGTCAACTATCTATTTATTTGTAGGAGCCAGCCATCTACAGAAGGAGAGATGAGCATGAGCGAGTGGCACCTAACTTCGCTTTTATCTATAGGAGTGAACAGCAGTAATTGCAGCGCGTTGCCCTCTTCCTTTTATTCCTCTTCCTAAAGGCTAAATACACACGTGCAATAATTATCGTTAGAAAACGAACGAATAATGACGGATTAACGATTACTCACAATTATTTTGAAACATCGTATAGTGCACACTCCTGTACATGCTGTAACAATACAATAACAATTCAAATATAATCCACCAATATTGTACACACACAATACATAGATACAATCGTTTGAACGATGCAGGAAAGGATGTGTACCAGTAAAAGTGTACCGCGGAACAATCCACGATCATTAAAGGACCATACACACAAAAGACAGCGAACAATCGTTGCGACATTTATCATTGTTGGCGCCCAATCAGATCTGCCGGGGCGGTCGTTCATTTCCAGCAACATTCCTTGTTCATCGTCGTCGTTGGCCTGTTATTGTTCACTTTTTTTTGTTAACAATAATTGGAAGATCTATCATTAGTCGTTCATTTCCAACGATAATTACTGCAGGTGTATACGTAGCCAAAGGCAATCTTCAGCCATCTTGATTGACCATGCCGCAATGATGTTAATCCCCGGATCATGCAAAGAAAGCTGGGATTGCGCAATTATTTCACTGGCAACCAAAGCTGATGCTGTGCATGCGCAACTTAGCTTTGTTGCTAGAAACCAAACGCAATTAGGCGGGTAAGACGCATTATAGCAGAAGGGATATCGCCCTTTACGGACGCCCTGACCTGCCAGATGAAGCATTTGTAAAAGTGGAACTGTAGTTACGCTTTATTACTGCAGTACGCTTTAGGGAAGACATGGGCAAAGTACAGCCAGCGGGCCATATACAGCCCCTTCAGCTTTTTAACCTGGCCCGTCAAATATTGATACAAAAATTGTCCACTGGCAAAAAAGGGGTGACCAACATCACTGTTCCCCCTGAAATTGAATGTAAGTTTTCTTTTACTTTTAGGTAATGGCTTTTACATGTAGTTTATATCAGTTCATACAAACACTCTCCATCCATCTGATACTGGCCCAGTTTGTCTGTCAGTTTTAAAACTCATTGTGGCCTAAGCCAAAAAAATTGTCCACCCCTACTTTAGGGCAGTGGTCAGCAACCAGTGGTCCGTGGATGGTCCACCAAAAAACTTGACTTTTTTTGTTTCATTAATATTAAAACAAAAATAATATTCTGATAAATTCCTATATTCTGAATGACAATTTTCACCTTTATATTGCACTAAATTCACGAACTGTACTAGAGACAGGAAAACAAGAGAGGAGCAGTTTGATGTCATTGTAGTCTTAAGTTGTAGAAGGCAACCAATGCTGAGCCGTACGCTTCAGTATTGTTTCCACCATTGCAAAAGTCACCCAGCTCCGCGAATACTGATTCTCATCCGATTGTTTTATTTTATTTGTTTATTTCCCAGATGCTCTTTTGGGTAAGTATGACCTTAACTGTGTATTTTCTTTAACTGTTATATTTATTGGCATCAAATAGTTTGACTTTGATAACTATCATTTCTTGTCTGGTCTTAAGCTACGTACACACTTCCAATTATTATCGTCGGAAAACGAACGACGAACGTTCCTGCACGATATATATGAACGATCGTATAGCACCGATACTGCACATAGAGGTAACGACACGATCGTTCGTAGATATTGTACACACAATAGATACGATCGTTTAAGCGATAGAGGAACTATGTGCACGACAGGAAAGTGAACGGACGTTCGTTCATCACGCATGCTCTGAACATGGACGATCAACGAACAACCGTACACACGAACGATGTTCAACGATCGTCGTCCAATCCGATCCGCCGGTCTGGTCGTTCGTTTCCAGCGACTTTCCTCGTTCGTCGGCGTCGTTGGTTACTTTTTTACGAATGATTTTTTGCCCAATCGATCGTTCGTCGTTCGATTGGAACGATAAAAATCGGAAGTGTGTACGCACCTTTAGATTGGAATGGAATAAACCCATAATGAGTGACAAAAAGCAAACAAATAATTTGCATTTCTTTAGCAATACCAAAGATAATGCAACTAATGATAATAGTAACAATATTAAAACTTCACTTAACCCTGAGATGATCAATCCATCAGAGCCTCCACAGTCCTTGTCAGACATCATTAGGAAGATCATTGTTTTATTAAATGTATTTATTTTTTTACAAAAAATCATATTAATGGTCCGCAGGATTTAAAATTATGAATTTAGTGGTCCATGAGGCCAAGGCCTGCTTTAGGGGGTATGGTAATATTTTAAGTCCAGAAAATCATATGACTAATATTTTTACCCATTTTTACACCTAAAATGCTGAATTGAAAAAGTGAAGTATTCATTTTAAACAGCATTTTTTTTATACAAGGTCGGCTTTTTAGAAAGGAACTGTTTGACACGATCACCGACAAAGGTTTTTAAGTTTGAATTAGTAAAATGTACAAATTGTTTTTCAGTAAAAAGTTTTCATCACTTTAATGGATAAAGCGTGATAAATGCTGGATTCTGCTGAACTCAATGCCAGTGTAAAATTCTAGCAGTCTGATGATCCCTGCTGTTTATTTCTCTGTAAAGTTCATTAGCAGCGGTGTGATCACAGGGTTTTCCCCTCGAGTATTACCTCCACAGACTGGCAAATCCTTTCAGATATCTACCTTTACAGTTACAGCTAGAACATATGTATCAAACATGATGTGCACAAGCTGCTCAAAGCAACCCAAGAGCTAAGCAACCCGTTTTCATGTTTCCTTCCCAGTAAGTAAAGAAGCTCCGTGCAAGATTCAGGTGCTATAGTCAGAGCTAATTCAGGCTTAGGGCTCCTTGTGTGATTGTAAAATTTCCAGTATGAATTCAAGATATTTGGTTCTGTGAAGTCGCTTTTAATAACATAGTGCTCTAGGAAATATTTGTGTTGGTAGCATTATTGTCATCTTTACTTTTTAACATGGTCGTATATTATGCAAAGCTGTGCAATAAATAGGGGCTGCAGGTGACTATGTAACAAGTACACAGGAAAAAAAGAAAAGGGCTCTGACCAATCAAGCATACCAAGAAAAAGAAAAGATTGTACGTAAATATTTGGCAAATGTGGGTTGCTGTGACTGTTGCTAAAAAAATTAAAATGTTTCAATATTAGTAAAATTTTAATAAATGTAATAAAATGATAGAAAATAAAGCTGCATCTCCAAAGAAGAACTTAGATATAGAGGTAAGTATCTAGGTTTTCCTTTGCAAGTAAGATTTATTTTAGATAGTAGTGGAGTTAAGGAGTGCACATAAACTGTAGGCCTTTTATCCCTTTCTCCTGACCTAAGACTACGTACACATGTCAGATGATTCTCTTCCGATTATCGCTTCAGGGCTAGAATCGGATAAGAATCTGACGTGTGTAAAGGACTCATCCGACGTCGTCCATGGATGTGTCTTCATAAAGGTGGAGCATTTTTTCAGACCTATAATTATTATTATAACGTCGTTATATAGTGCCGACATATCTGGACAAAGTCCATTGTCATGTTACTTGGCTGTACCTCAGAGTAGCTCACGATCTAATGTCCCTACCATAGTCATATGTCATTAATATAGTCTAAAGTCAATTTTTAGGGCGAAGCCAAATAACCTAACTGCATGTTTTTAGAATGTGCGAGGAAACCGAAGTACCTAGAGGCAACTTACGCAAACATGGGGAGACCCTGCAAACTCTATGCAGATAGTGTCCTGGCTAGAATTTGAAACTGGGACCGAGCGCTGCAAAGACCAGAGAGCTAACCATTGAGCCATCATGACTTATATCTGGTAACATTGACAATGCTTGTCAATTCCTGTTAGCAGGACTGAAAGAATAAACAATCTTATTTTTCTTCAGAAAATGATTAATCTCCACAGTAATGTAAAAAAAATTGGAGTGGGACACACACATATCCAACCTGATGACAACCATGGCTTCCTCCATGGTTGTCATCAGATACAGTGAACAATTGAGAGTAGCTACCCAAAAACTGAAAATGTGTTATCAGGATTGGCAGGATAAAAAAGGGAAAAAAACCTGGAAAAAAATATAACAATGCAGCAATGTATAATGGCAGACTGCAATATATTACATATTAAGATCTAGGTTTTGATATACTATAATAAACTGCATTAAAGTTCTCAATCTATATCAACCTTTTTTAACATGGGGGAACCCTTAAAATTATTTTCAGATCCCCAGGAAACCTCTACTAATTGCTAAGGAACTCCTGGCAAACTGTGGAGGAACCCTAAAGTTCAGTGTAAACCTGGTTGAGAAACACTGTACAGGTAGTCCCTGGGTTAAGGACATCTGACATACGGACGCCTCCTAGTTACGAAGAGGGCTTCCCTGCTCGCTCCTGTGCAGGACGGAGGCTTGAAGGGGGAGGGTGGCAGTTTGCATGACTGTTTCTTTTTGCATATCAAAGCACAGCTTGCTCCAGTAGTTAATGAATGTCTAGGCTCCATAAATATTTTTTTTTGCTTTATTTTACTCACAGTGAGGATTTATACAGTAACTGAAACCATACTGCCTAATAATATGTTGAGACAAACATCTGTCCTATTTGCTGTTATTAGAATAATGTACCTGTTCTGATTTACATACAAATTCAACTTAAGAACAAACCTGCAGTCCCTATCTCATATGTAACCCGGGGACTACCTGTATTGCCAGTTCTTATTTTGCAGTATTCTGGTGTTCAAGTGAACTCACAGATGCTAGATTACTCTGTTTCTGGTTAGTACTTGCTATATTATGCGTGATTTCCAGTGGAAGAAAAGTGGTTGAAATTGTCCAAAGTTGTCACTTGTATGGACGGCTGCAAACAACCTCCATGTGAACAACCCCACACCTTCTAGCTTCTTCCCTCCTCCACAAAAATCATGGCAATGGAACACATTATTCTGATAAATAAAGGAATTTGTGGCTGATAAATGTTTGCTTCTTCTGCCAACTCTCCCTCCCCAAGCTTGTAGGCTGGATGATGAAGCAGAACATTGACTGGGTCATCCCTATGTTCTCCCTTTCTATTGGCATGTTCATGGTTTGACAGGACTATAATAATTATTATTATTATTAATAATAATAATATTATTGATAATAAACTGTATTTATATAAAGCCAAAGGACTATGGAAGAAGTCGTAGTGGCTCAGAGTGCTGCCCCGTCTTTCCTATCTAGTCTACATGTGCGCAGGCCTGAGTAGAGGGGGTGCAGTAGGTACATCGCTTAGGGGCCTATGAAGCCCAAGGCGTTCCATAATTTCTAATATAATTTGAACATTTATTTATTTAATTCATTTAATTTTTATTATATTGTGGGAACTTTCACCTACAAGATTGCAAAGCAATAGAAGGCCATGACAATGACAAAATACTTTTGAATGACATACGGTTCATTTAGGACTGAACAAATAAAAACTTGTGAAAGCGACTATCAATGAGTGTTTTCACATGTTCATTCCTAGCGTCAAACTTATTGCTTGGATTACTCCTCCTTGCTTTCCCGCCGAACTCCGGGAGGAAGAAGATATTTGGACACGAGCCAAACTGATTCATCATGGACTGCAACAAAGACTTTACAGGACAGCGAAAGAAGAAATAATTCCACAGGTAAAGTTCCCTGTAAATGCTGAAATTGTAGGATACACTGACATTGCGTGCCTTTTTGTCTACGTTATCGAGAGATTCGAGACTATAAACGGCTTGACGGTTAGCAGACTTTATTTCTTACATTTATACCTATACATACTTATCTAAATGTATCAATGTAATATATGATTGTATTGAAATAAATAATAATATACACACATACATGTGTGTAGAATTTTGTATAGGGACCCACACACCTTCTTTGTACCAGGGCCCGGATTTTATAATTTTAATGAACATACTCAGCTGTATAGGGTGTTTTGTATTCACTCTCATCTCCAATTTGTTTCAAAACAATTGTTTAAGGCCTCATTAGTATCTAACTTGTCACCAGAGAATAAAAACATTGTTTTTAAGAATAAAAAAAATGCAGCATTTACTTACCTGCAGAACATAAAACACAATACTGACAACCCACTTGACTTTGGCTAGCTGGGCAGTTCTACCTTTTACTGTTGGAAAAAAACATACAAAAAAGCACAAATGAGTACAATATTGGACATTAAGGTAATTTACTTAAAGCTTTTAAAGCATACCAATACTAAATATATATTATGGGAATTTTAACAACTTCATAATTTGCCCTTGAATCTCCCATGCCCTATTCTGAACTATTTAATCCTTGGCTGTGGGATTATTTCCAAGCAAAACAGTATGTATTAACACGTTTTTTAAATTTCTATAATGATTTTTACTACTTAAAATTCAAATGATTGTTATATTCTCTATTGTAGTACTTGGTTCTTTTCACCACCTAAAACTCTTGATAAAGCGAAAGTATATCCCCGAAATGCGCTGAGTGAAATTAGAAGTTGGTGTTTACCTACAGAAACATGAACTATGCTTAAATGCAATGTGAAGAATTTAAAAATGGAGCAACCTTTCTAGGTGGATCAAAAATATTTTAATGTGTTTTGATGTATTGATAAATGTGTTTAAACTAATGTTATTAGTTTTTAGGAAAAAAATCTTGCAATTAAAAGTTGTTTTATATTAAAGATAAATAAGTTGTTTGTTATTTTTTTGCATTTGAGATATTTGCCTTTAAAATCCTGCAGATTACAAAACCTTTAGTGGTCTTTGTTTCCGTTTAATACAACAAGGTTAACATTGTCCATTTTGCTTATCCCTATGCTTCCATTTAAACTAACTTATCTGGTTATACTGCCATGTTGCAAATGCATGTCCTATGAAAGGGTAACAATGCTCTGATGTGCTATGAAAGGCATTTTAGCATTTTTGTACTCACTACTGTCTAGGACAGTGGCCCCAAATTGGGACCCAGATGCAGCCCTTCTTTTGCATTTAATTGCCCCTTAGGGTACTGTTCTTCCACCAAGGTACTATTTCCTCCACTGACACTGATTGAGCACTAATCCTCTCACTGACACCAACAACGGGCCACTGTTACCAATACTGATACTACTGATTACTGATACCAATATTTGGGCACTAATCCTTCAATGACACCCATGATGGGGTACTATTTTTCCCAGTAACACCAACAATAGGAAACTTTTTCCTACCATACATGCGTTATGGATCAGTTGATACATTATTCTTCCTACTGATATCAACAATGTGGAAATATTACTCCCACCTACACCAGTATTAGAACACTATTCACCCCAATGACACCAACAGTGATGTCCCTTTTCCTTTCCCTAATGAACAAAGCATAATTATTTTTTTTGCTCCCACTGGCCACCAAGCAAGGGGCATTGTTTACTTCCACTGATACTGGTACCTCTGCTTTAGGGCTGCGTACATACGTGCAATAATTGACGTTGAAAAGGATCCTTCACAATCCTTTCCAACGACAAAAGACTGCACCGATGCATGAAGGAGCTCTGTACATACTCCTAGCTCCTCAGTTGTTGTCCCTGGATCCGTCGGACAACAGAACAACGAGCACTGTACACACACCAGATTCTCATCCGATATCAGCCCTGAGGCGATTATTGGGAGATGTGTGTAAGTAGCCTATAATTACAGCAAAACATGATCATGCCAGCAATGAAAATAACAATGCATTTTGTCATTGCTGATTGTTCAGTCAGTTGAGCCGGTGGCCATGTGTCCAGATCCACCACATACTTTGTAAATGACAGCATGTTTTTGAAAGGAAGTTTGAATGTCCAGATTTGGGCCATGAACATTGATACTGAAGAACGTTATTTGAATCACGAAACAGGGCCATCTCATTACAGGTTCTTTCAAATGGCCCTATATACACACGCTATAGCATATGAAGTAACTATATGGCCAGTTTTAGAGTAGGGAAGGGTAAAACCTTCTTGATCACAATGATCACCAAGACAAACAAAAATGGTAAATCTGACTAGCAAGGACACAAATCCAAACGTGACAGAGTTAAAGATAGCGTTGGCAATACAAACAATTTAGGTGGAACTTAACCCCTCTATACTCACCTGTCCACAGTTCCAACGCAGGTCGCCACCATCTTCCTTTTTTTCTTCCTATCTTTGACAATCTTGGTGGGCCAGACTAGGAAGATATAATTCATGTGCAGGCCTGCTGGAGTTCATTCAGTCCCGACAACCACAAAGGAAATTGGGAT
>NC_092858.1:168474801-168481624 GCF_032062135.1 Pyxicephalus adspersus
ATGAAAAAAATATAAAATACATTTTGATGGATCTCCAAAGTTGAATTTTTTTAAGTTTATCTAAAGAAGTTTAAAAAATGCTGTTAAGTTTTTTTTTTTCATCTATGTCCTATTGAAGAGATTTTTCTTCACTTCCTGTCCTGTAGGCACAAGGGTAGTTAACAGAAACATAAGGGAAATACCATTCTGTCACCATTTCAGATCCTGTTCTAGTGAGAGCCAGAATATGGGATTCTACATTCAGCACTAATGATGGCCATCAAAATGAGATGGTTTCCCTAATGAGGATAATGACCACAAGAAAAAATTAATTTACTAAGCATTTTCAAGAAAAAAGACATAAGCAAACATTTTAATACATGCCAGACAAACTTTTATAATCTTGTGGAGGGCCCCAGTTAGCTGTTTTGCACTGGAAGTTGAAACCAATGCTTCACTAAAGTGTATCTGGTGGAAGGTAATTTCTGATATGAAATGTTTGTGTCTACACAACCATCAGGCTTCTGATAAGTATACACATTTAACCATATGAGCAGTACGGCGGCTCAGTGGTTAGCACTCTAGCCTTTGCAGCACTGGGTCTCAGGTTCAAATCTCGTCCAGGACACTATCTGCATGGAGTTTGCAGGTTCTCCCCATGTCTACGTGGGTTTCTTCCAGATACTTTGGTTTTCTCCCACATTTCAAAAACATGCAGGTAGGTTAATTGGCTTCCCCCCAAAATTGACCTTAGACTGTGTTACAGACTATTACTATGGTAAGGGCATTAGAATATGAGCCCCTTTGAGGGACAGCTAGTGGACATTGTAAAACGCTGCGTAATATGTCGGCGCTATATAAATACTGTGTAATAATAATATTATGCTGATGAAAGCCTCGAAATACGCAAGGAATCAAGGACTCTTTAAAGTAACATGCAGCAGACACCAAAAGGAATGCATTCAAATGTCAGAATTGTCTTTCGTAATATAAAAAAAGTCTACCTCTATAGAGCCAACAACAACAAAAGAAAGTTTCAAACAGTCACAACTGACAAAAATATGCCTACAACGAGCCAACACTTTGCCTACAACAAATATTACAGTATTTGATCTTTCAAGTTCTACATAGGAAAATTTCCTGAGGCTCCTGCCGGAATATTCATATGATGATTCCTGCTGTTCTTCTCACCTTCTCCATACCAGATGACAAATCTTAGTTAACATGTAGATTACAGTGAACAAGTGATATTTGCACAGTATTGGGATTCTACAGGGAAGACATTTAACACAACAAAGGCTTCTCAATGGTTCAACCCACAAAGGTGTTCTTATGTAGTGTAATCAAAACAGAAACAGTTTCATGGTCAACACCGTGGGATAACATTGAGAATTCCGTCAGAGTGAAACTTAAACTTTTACTGCATGGTTGCCTGAATAAGGGTAAGGGAGTCATACCTAGACTTAGTGGAACCAAAAAGATAAAGATTGACCTGTTGTGCTGCAAGTAAACTTTCAGAGATTGACTACATACATATGTCAGATGATTCACGTCCTATAATCGTCTCAGGGCTGATATCGGTCGAGAATCTGGCATGGGAACAACGCTCATCCAATGCCGTTCATTGATCTGTCCTGGCGGATCCACGAACGATGAACGATTGTAGTACAAGTAAAGAGGAGAGAGCGCAGCGGGGTGCTGCTCCGTCGTTCTTACCCCTCCCCTTTCCATAGAGCAGGGCGGTGCTGTATGTACAATGCTCGTTCAGTCTTTTGTTGTTGGAAAGGGTTGTGAAAGATACTTTCCAACGTTAATAATTGAACGTGTGTACGCAGCCCCCATCTGATCAGACACATACAAAAATAAAACAATTGCTGCATCATGAGAATCACCAGTCTTGGCTCTACAAATGAGTCCTTTATGAGTAAAACCAATTAGAAAAATCCAGGCAGGTTGTATAAGGTTCTGCAGCACAATAACGCTTTATGGGATGATTTAATTCCCAAGTGCAAGGTCAGAAAAGCGTACACTTTCAACTTGGAATTGGGACAGCAAGGGACCTTTAGTGTGATGGTAAGTTTTAGGCTAGCACAATGTTTGTCAACCAGGGTTCCACCAGAAATACCTGGGGGTTACATAGTTACATAGTTGATTAGGTTCAAAAAAGACATAAATCCATCAAGTTCAACAATAAGGGAAAGTAAACATATCCCAGATATAAAAACCTATAGACATAATTGATCCAGAGAAAAAATCCCCTGGTACAAATTGATCCAACAGGAGAAAAAAATTCCTTCCTGATTCAATGAGTCAATCGATGTTCCCTGGATCAACAGTCTCTGGTATCTTTACTTTAAATCTTATTTCCCCAGTTATTTTCTGTGGTTCTAGAAATCATCCAGCTTTTACTTAAAGCAATCTATAGTAGTTGCTGAAACAACTTCCTGAGGGGTCCTATTCCACATTTTCAGTGAAGAATCCTTTCCTTATCTGGAGATTAAACTGCTTTTCCTCCAGACGCAAAGTGCACGCCCTTGTCCTTTGTAATCTTAAAAGTGAAAAATTGGGAAGAGAGTTCTCTATATGGACCATTTATAAATGTTTATACAGGGTGATCATATACCCCTTATACGGGAGAATAAATTCAGTTCAGCTAATCTCTCCTCATAGCTGAGCTCCTCCATTTCTTTTATAATTGAACAATTGTATCTCTCAGGTAAGTTTAAGTGACACCAATGATCTTTTTGGCTATCTGTAAGGGTGATATTCTATCTATTGGCTCGCGATATAAGAAGCATTCTTCCCACTGGCCACCATGTTAATATACTGTAAGCTGCCCATGTTACAAAGGTTGAGAAAGTCTGAGTTAGATCTCTATCTCCAGGTTTGCTGGAGCTTCCCTGATGAAAGTGTATCCTCTCCAGCCTTGGAGAGCTTTATTAAATCAGGCTCTATGAGTGAGTTTTGGCAAGGTCACTCCTGTGCTGTCTAATGTTCACCTTGCTGGAGGCCCCAACACAAGGACCAAGATGGCCACATCCACACAGAGACAATGCAAAACAAGGCATGGAAGGTCAACAGGGAAAAAAATCATCCTTGAGGAGACCACAAGCAATGATGGCGACTAGCAATTGGCCCTCTGTCTGCCTTTTCCACACAACTTCAAAAGCTCAGTTATGCTTAAAAAATATTTTTGGGATTTTTCATACAAATTACCAGACCAAAAAGGAGCAAACATGAGAAGTTTAACAATAAAGTTTACAGTTATTGTAAATTAGCATTACCTAACCAAGCTTACATGAAACCCCAAGGTTCTTCCAAAAGTTGCTAGGGGCTCATTGAGCAATGAGGTATTTGTACCTCTCAGGTCAGTTTATTGACACCAATGATCTTTTTGGCTATCTGTAAAGGTGCGTACACACTTCCAATTTTTATCGTTCCAATCGAACGACGAACGATCGATTGGGCAAAAAATCGTTCGTAAAAAAGTAACAAGATGGCCACATCCACACAGAGACAATGCAAAACAAGGCATGGAAGGTCAACAGGGAAAAAAATCATCCTTGAGGAGACCACAAGCAATGATGGTGACTAGCAATTGGCCCTCTGTCTGCCTTTTCCACACAACTTCAAAAGCTCAGTTATGCTTAAAAAATATTTTGGGGATTTTTCATACAAATTACCAGACCAAAAAGGAGCAAATATGAGAAGTTTAACAATAAAGTTTACAGTTATTGTAAATTAGCATTACCTAACCAAGCTTACATGAAACCCCAAGGTTCTTCCAAAAGTTGCAAGGGGCTCATTGAGCAATGAGGTATTTTTACCTCTCAGGTCAGTTTATTGACACCAATGATCTTTTTGGCTATCTGTAAGGATGGCAATCATCCTTGAGAGCTGAAAGTAATTTTAAAAGTTCCCTGTGTATAAAAGCAGAGTAACCCTGCTTTAAATTGTATCTAAAAAAATCATTTGTTCAACTTCCTAGCCCTTATATTTGGCAGCTGCATTAGTTTTCTTCTTTTTAGGCTTTATGTATCCTTTATTTAGGCCTATGGGTTGTGCTTTTCATACTTCCTGTTCTGGGGTGACAACACATACTCACTTTAATATATTTATGGATAGTTGGACCCTATTTGTACTGCTAACCCTCTCACTTTTCTATAACTTAGGTAGCCATTCTGTTGTAATTCAATGTTTGCTGGGAAAACTAATCAGATTGCTTGATATATCATTTCAGCTCATAGGAAGTCACAACGACAATGAAATTCTGGAAAAATAAAGAGGTATTTTGGTATTTTTCCTTACCTACAAAAAAGGTATTCAGAAAAATTATATGTTTGCTGCCAACATGTCTATGAACTGGTAAACGGCAAAATATTATATTCTGTTGTGGGTTTGGGATATAATTTATGTTTGCTTACTTTGTGCTGTACAGGTAGTCCCCGGGTTACATACGTGATAGGGACTGTAGGTTTGTTCTTAAGTTGAATTTGTAGTAAGACGGAACATATACAATATTTTAATAAATGCAATTAGGACAGATGTTTGTATCAACATAATATTAGGCAGCATGGTGTCAGTTACTGTATAAAATCTTCACTGTGAGTTAATCACAAGCAAAAAAAAAAAAACTTTATGATGCCTAGACATTAACATCTGGAGCAAGCTGTGCTTTGATATGCAAAAAGAAACAACTGCAGAGTTTGTCTTGGTCATTTATGAATTACAAGACGTTAAAGAAAGAGTTCACCCCCCTAAGATCACCCACAACCTCAGCAAAAAAATTATTTTGCAGGTCATGCAAACCGCCCCCCTCCAAGTCTCAGTCCTGCACTCAGCTAGTAGCGCCCGTTCATTCGTATCTAGGAGGCGTTTGTATGTCAGATTTCCTTAACCCAGGGACTACCTGTATTCATAAAACATTGCCTCAAACATTCTCTGGTGGGAATCAATGACTCTCATTGGAAGATATAGACACGAAAGATTTTCCACCAGAAAATGTTTTAATGGGCTCTTTTTATAAGACAGGGTCATTGGGCCTGATTTTTATAAAGCTCTCCAAGACTGGAGAGGATACACTTTCATCAGTGAAGGTGGGTGATCCAGCAAACCTGGATTGGATTTCTTCAAAGTAATTTGCTGTTTGCTAGTAAATGTTTTGAAACCTGGATCAAATCCATTCCAGGTTTGCTGGATCACTCAGCTTCACTGATAAAAGTGTATCCTCTCGAGCTTTAATAAATCAGGCCCAAACCCTCAAATATTCCCTGGTGGGAATCAATTCAACCCAGAAATTGTTTTTGAGCTGGGTGGGAAGAAATGTTCGGCAGTTGGCAGCCCCTGTATTTTGACCCAACTGTTTAGTAACCACCCCAAAACAGCGAGGTGTTTACTGAAAAGTAGCGGGTGATGCCCAAGGGGCTGGGTGGAACACTGATTACTGCACATGGCCCTGGAAGATTCCTAAAAGGGAATGTCTGATTCCCTATTTGATAAATAGATCCCTATATGTTCATAAAAATTAATTTAAACTATATAGTAATTATGCCAAAAAAATGTAAAAATCAATATATTTAAATGCACATAAAATTACCATGTGTTTTAAGTTTATCAGTCATCATGTTGATTTTACGCTCCAGTCTGGCGTATCTTGCAAACTCATCCATCATGCTAATATTGGAGAGCTCCTGTCTCATACTTTGAATTTCAGACCTCATGTGAGACTCTTGCTCTGCATCCTTCTGCAGTAACTTGGATACCTGAATAGAAGAAGACAGTCTGAGTGAGAATGCAAAAAAATAAATAAATAAATAGGAAACACTCAATCTTCTTTATCATCACCCCTGGAGTTTGTGAAGATGTCTGCAAACAACAGATGTATACCTACAACATCAGAACTTGGACATGTTACATTATGTTATGTATTTTTTATACAAGATCATCTGGATGGTATCATGGTGGAAGGGCTGTCTTCTGTTGGGAAGAGAGCACCCTCCATATTTGTTTGGAGAAAAAAAAAAAGAAAAAGAAAATGGCACTTTGCTACACAGGAGTCAGGGATGCTGAGTGGACTTTCTCTGACCCCCTGCAGATGGTCAGCATAGGATTACTGCGATCATATCACTCACTGGGCTCCTTTTCTTTAATCAGGTCATCCTAATGTGACTTTATTATCTGTATAGCCCAAAAGGTTATCTAAGGTGAAATAAAAAATAGAAAAAGATTGGAGCAGGAAACATGCCAGTCCTTGCAGGACAACTACAATCGTATAATCAGCTTAGGATATATCTGCCCCATATTTTAGGCTGCTTCTTTTTTCATATATACATCTAAACCAATCAGAATAGCACGATCTATGTAAAATATTAGAAATGGTGTGCGTTGTTGATTGGGACTGTTACTTACAATTGAGGAAAAGGAAGGAAGCTGGATTTTTAACAGATTGCATACAAACACAGTGCTGAGCACCAGCAGCCACGCACAGCTCTCCGCCATGTTTTTTTTTTTTTTTTTTTTTTTAGCGATCATCACATCACACACAATAGCAATCATCAAACCCCACCCCCTCCAGGGGAGGACAGATAGCGTGAGAGCTAAAAACTCCACTACAATTAAAGCGGCTTTGCTTTATTTCTGATTTCTCGCGGGTTTTATTATTATTATAGAATACGGAAAGCAGAGAAATGGATACATTGTATCTAACGCTGGATTTATTGTAACGCCCCTCCCCTTATAAGGCACGGCTTGTGCACTGTGACGTCACGCGCTCCGGCCAATCAGCGAGCGACGTTCTATTTACCACCAGCGATTCAAACAAACGTGAAAGGAAAAAAAAAAAAAA
>NC_092858.1:168482682-168499490 GCF_032062135.1 Pyxicephalus adspersus
TGGTTGGGGGAGAAGAGGCGCTCGTGCCTCCATAGATAGGGCATAGTGAGATGAAGGGGGCGGGGCCGAGGGCGCCATGGTGCTCTGCTTATTTGTTTATAAGGCAGCTTACATTGTTAAAGCCCTCACACACCCCCTCCCCTCCCTCCTGTCTCGTCCTATCTATGGTGGCCTCTCTCCCTACAGCGCCCTCTGGTGACTAGCCTGTCACTGGAGGAATGGAGTAATCAAGTAGATTAGTAACTTCTCCAAGGTCAGCCTAGGTATGTCTTTGTGTTGTGAAGGGAAATTAATCTTTTTGTTTTTTTTCTTTTTAGGTGAACGCAGCTGAGGCTGGAGATGCCAAGGATGAGGTATGATAAAAAATAGTTGCTCTGTTTGCAATATAAACATATAATATACCAATATATATAAATCATAAACTTGCTGTAACATTAGGTCTCATCATCGTCTTTGCTTTCTCTTCCAGCCCAAGAGGAGGTCGGCACGGTTGTCTGCTGTAAGTATTTCATGCTAAGATGGGTACATAGGGTTATAATTGCATCCTGGGGTACCATCGGGTTATAATTGCATCCTGGGGTGCCATCGATCTATAGACAATTACAAATGATCTTCTAATGATTTCATAAAGGAGCAGAGAATCTTCACCCAAACAATGCACAGCCCAATTGTGTGCAAAGCATCTTCATGCCATTTGGATGAAGTCTCAACCCTTAGATTGTAAGCTCTTTGGGGCAGGGTCCTCTCCTCCTGTGTCATTGTCTGTATCTGTCTGTTATTTTCGACCCCTATTTAATCTACAGCGCTGCATAATATTTTGGCGCTATATAAATCCTGTTTATTAACTCCTTTAGTACCCAGTTAGGTTGGTTGGTTGAGAGAAGGGCTGTAATTCATAGGAACTGGCAATCTGTGTCTTCCAATTGGGACTTGGCTTTTTGTTTGTTTAGTAATGGTAGGCAGAAGCCATCATGATATCGGAATTGGGTTCAGTGTTCTAAATAGGATCTAAATCCAAAACTAATATTGCATTTTACCAATCTGTGGGGGGCTGTTTACATTCCTAAAACTGCGGCAGGTGATCCTGCCACTAACACACTGTCCTGGGGTGACAGCGCTTGCTGAGTGGATCTTTGGAGAAGCAGAGTTGTCACCCTAGGATAGTCTTTAGTCTAGAGTAGTGTTTCTTTACTTTTTTTAATATGGGTAATCCTTGAATAACTTCCTGGTTTTTGGGGATCCTATCCTATAATTACTATGTACACATATCACAGTACATCAGTGTGATGGTTAGTGAGAAGAATTCCCCTACACCTCTAGGTGTAGAAGGGGAATTATTAATATTAATAAACAGGATTTATATAGCGCCAACCTATTACACAGCGCTGTACATTAAATAGGGTTTGCAAATGACAGACAGTGACACAGGAGGAGAGGACCCTGCCCGGAAGAGCTTACAATCTAAGAGGAGGGGGAAGTATCGCCCAATAGGAGGGGAGCTGGGAATCCCTTCAGGCTCTCAGATCATCTATTAGTAGATGCTAACAAGTTGCACATCTGTAGGGATGCTGATGCAAAACCTCTCAGATCCTGCCAAGGTTGTTGGAAAGATCAGTGCTGGACTAAAACTTTCTTTTCCATTTAAGTGGGATTAGCACTTGTCAGGTTTATTTATTTATTTATTTTTTTTGCACTTCTTTTTTTACCAAAACAAATCATAAGGGGGGAAATCTTCAAAGTGCTACACAAGTTCAGTAACTATTTTCAAGTGATTTATCCTTATGTTGTAGATTTCTTTTTCTAGTCCCATCCCTGAGATGGGAAATAAAAAGAAATCTACTCATAGGGTACAATTAAGGGTGGCTTGGTACTGAAAACTTATGCAGAACATAAATACCTTTATTCATCATGCTAACTATTAGATCCACTGGTAAAGGTCAGGGTTATTATTAAACAGGATTTATATAGCGCCAACATATTACTCAGTGATGTACATTAAATAGGGGTTGCAAATGACAGACACAGAAAGAGGAGATGACCCTGCCCCAAAGAGCTTACAATCTAAGGGTTACATGGGAGATTTTTATTTTTAGCAGCCCTATTGTATTAAATCCCTGTTTGTAATCCCTAATTGCATGTTGGGATACTTGCAAACTCTCAATTAACCATTTTTGTTTCTTTCTTACAGAAACCAGCCCCTCCAAAGGCAGAACCAAAGCCAAAAAAAGAAAAGGCTGCTGCAAAGGTAAATATACGGTGACTGTGGTTATCCATCGATGGGGTTTTGCCAGTAACCATAGTGTATTGCCGGCCTATTGGTCTGGTGATGGCTTCCATAAGTAAATAGGAATTTTTGACAGGTTGCTTAAGCAAATGGCCGTGTAATCTGTGGGGGGATCAGAGTTGTGATTTTCTATTCTCTTCAGGGTACATTGTATAGTGAGTGCCTGGGTCTCATAGTATTACAAGCTTTGGGGTTGAATCTGGTGACTGATTGCTTGATATAAGAATTACCTATTGCGACTGGTCAATACTTTATTTCCAATTATTTACCTAGGAGAAATACATTTGCACTATTTTTGTAGTTTTGGATATCATTTATTTGAACTTTAGCTTCTAACCATTCCATTTGGCTTTGGTGTACAAGTTGCAAAACTTTGTATTGAGCAAGCAGCAAATTTACAATTACTATGGCTTTAAAACTCTTTTTATCTTGGCTGGCATTCCATGCTGTCACTAGTAGTTCAACACAGCAGGCTCACTGATGCACTATAATATGGGGGGCTTCACTTTAATGGAAAGCAGGGGGCTTTCCGCTCCTGCTAATAGGACATATGTTTAACTTGGTGCTTTCTCTTCAGGAGAAGTCCGAAGACAAAAAAGTTCCAGCAAAGGGAAAGAAGGGTGCTAAAGGCAAACAGACTGAAGAGGCTAACAAAGAGGAGACTAAAGAAGACGTGCCATCTGAAAACGGCGAGACAAAGAGCGATGAGGTTGGTATAAAGGAAATGTCTTTTTTTTTCTGTGGCCTTGAAATACCAGTGCTTTAATTGGGGGAAATAACTCTGGTGTAGGATTGAACACCCTTGCAGCACTGCAAGAATTGTGTAAATGCAAGAAAAGTGTAAATACTGTTCATGTCTTATGTTGGGGACTAGCATTCCAAAAATATTTCTTAACACATATTCTTACTGAGGCTTCTGGCTAACGTTCTGGTCTTTAGTGTCAACACGTTGACATATTGTGAGCAATGCTTACTCGTCTATTAGTTATGGAACAATAACTGTGAAGAAAACGGGTTTAGGGAAGTAGTCACACTATGAATACTGCAGTCCTGGCTTTTCATTGTGAAAAAACTGATTAGGTGTAATTTTAGAGTGATGGCAATGTGAACCAATCACTGTATTTTGTTGCACTTTTTCCAGTGCTGAGTGGGTTCACAGGGTGCACAGCATGCAAGACGTTCATTGCCGGTGTGTAAGACTTGTATGGTGCAAGTAGGCAATATTGTTGCCACTGTCCACCTTTCCTTTTTTATGACAGGAATGTGGAAGAAATACACATGGAAAGAAATAGAGGAAATGCTAAGAAAGTTTGTCATGTGGTATAAGTTTGGAAAGTTTTCATCTAGATCCTTCTTAAGATGTCCCATATTTAATGCATGCCTAAAGCACTGATCTTTTTAGCAGGGTTAAGGGTGTTCCGGTCATAAATGTGTATAATTTCCCAAACCTAGACCTAGGTAATACCCAATATAGTCTGGGGCCAGTTAGAAATGTGTGCTGTATAGTAACTTGTTAGGAGTGGGGGGATTAAAGACAAACTGAAACATCACAACCTTCATTATACATCCGTCATATCCTGATATTATGTTAGTTACTTTTCTTGCATATATGAATGGGAGGAGTCTTTTTACTGCTTCATATTCATTACTTTAGTATACCAGACACTGTATTTGTCACCTTGTCTCTCTTTGCATTTACTTGAGAGCTGTAAGTCGGCACAGTACTGGGTATGCAGTGGCAATGGAGATCTCTCCATTTGTTGGGACTACAAGAGAAAGCATGCCCTGATTGCCAAAGTGCACATAAGCTAAAATAAGGCATGCTGCCAGTTGTAGTCCCTCCGCTCAGGAGGATCTTGGTGATTGATACTACAAAGCATTCAGAACTGGTGTACCACATTGTTACATTTAATATTTTGTAAAGTGATTGGTTCTCTTTAATTACCTATTTTTCTTTACCTTGACACTTGAGTAACTTTTGTTTTTTTTTTTTTTTTTTTTTGTTTTCTTTCCAGGCACTTGAGTAACTTTTGTTTTTTTTTTTTTTTTTTTTTGTTTTCTTTCCAGGCCCCAGCATCCGATGGAGTTGACAAGGAATCAAAGTCTGAATAACCTACATCTTGTTCCAAGTCTTTTATCAGTGGTTCCTGTACCTCCCTTGTACAATTCAGAGGAATATTTTTATCAACTATTTTGTAAATGCAAGTTTTTTAGTAGTTTAATTCTAGAAAACACATTTTTAAAATAGGAGGGAATCCCACCACGTCTTTTTGTTCAAAATTGTTTTTATTTTTTAATACACGCTTGGATGGAAAGCCCATTTTTTAAAAAAAAAGTATTTACTGTGGAGCACTAAAAGGTTAATTCCATGGCTGTTTTGTGATGAGATGGTTCAAAGTAAACCTTTTTGCCTCATTTTCTGATCTATTCCCCATTGACCTTGCTTGCAGGCCAAGTCAGAAGGCAAGGCCTAGATTTTGGTCTGATTTCAAGGTTTTCAGTCGTGTTTTTTTTTTTTTTATGTCTTAACAGTTAAATTGTTCTCTGTACCCATACTGTCTTGCGTACAATTTTTACATCCAATAAAAGTCCCCAGGTGATGGATTTCCCTCTGAAAAATTGTGTACTTATCTGTGATGTTACCATTTTTTTCCTATTTTTGGGGTAGTGGTATTTTATTTTCAGTATCTGTGTAAAAGTGCTGTGAATCTTTTTGGAAAACTTTGAGTGTGTAGTGAGTGTGATGTACTGGGAAGCTTAAAAAAAAAAAAAATAATAAAAGCGGTTAACATGTCAACCACTTCACTCCCAGGGCGGCTGCATATTTTTTTTTTAAATTTTTGTTTGGTATCTATCCCATCATCTCCTTTTTATAGAGAATGGGTTAAGCTAACCGCATCAGAGATACTGGTACGAGGGGTGCTTTATTTTATTTTTTACAAAAATGCCAACTTGTCCTTTGAACTTCAAGTTGGGGAAAGCCGCTAGGGTTTGTTTGGGTTTTGACTTTAATTTTGACTACATGTTTTTATTCCTAGATTTCCAATCTACTAGAGTTTAAGGTAAAAACAATGTACAGATTGTTCATAGTGTCTGTGTACTGATCACCAAACCAATAAAACCTGGTTGAAAAAAAAAAGTTAAATAACTTTTTGGGTTGTGAACTGATTTCTAAATGACACAAGATAAATGCATTATTTGTAACTGCACTGCTTTGATTGTCACTTCTACATGGCCTTTGTTCTAGGTTTTTGCTTGGCTTAAAGAAACTATAAATCTCTCTAAGGGAATGTGCACTGGTTTACCGAGGGCAGCTGCCAAGATGCCCCAGGAATTTTTTTGCTTCCATTTAAACTTTAAAGCCCGAAGGTGACGGTCAGTTCTTGTTCAGATATGACATGCTAGGAGGAAAGAGTTTTGCAGCTTGCCAAGCTAATTCTGCTATGCTACATGGCATTTACAAAATACTGAGAAAACCACTGGATACTTGCATGTAGTTTTTCAGACTCTTGTATATTAAGGGGGGGGGTTCTTAATAGATGGCAGATTTGAGTACAGGGTGTCCCAAAAGTCACTATACACTTTAATGAAATCCTAAAAATTCCACAATCTGAGATTATTCATATTTTTAGTATCAACAATGAGCTGTTGCGGTTTTATTTGCTAGGCTTGCCATCACGTTCAAACGTCTTGAAGACTAGTTGTATGTCTCCACATGACGGCCTCCTTTTTTTGACAACTTTCTGATGCAAGCCTCTCCGACGTTTTGCAGCATCTCTTGCCCAACCTTGCTGAAAGCTGTGTGGATTCTTTTCTCAAGCTTTGAAAGGTTATGGGGGTTAGTGATACACCTTACTTTTGATAAAGCCCCACAAAAAAGTCACAAGGTGTAAGGTCAGGGAAGCACAGAGCCCATTTGAGGGGTTACCTTCATCAGATCTATCAGTCTGGAAACTTAATGTTCAGGAAATCTGACAAACCTGGAAAAGTGAGGAGGGACTCGCTGTCCTGTTGAAAAAGATATATTAGCTAGGTCACTCTGTCTGAAGTTGTGTACAGCAAACAAATTGTTGAACATCCTAAAGTTGGTATGGGTAGCGCTTTATCACTCCAAAGCATCTGCTGAATCGAGCTTTTGTTGATGTTGAGTTCCAGTGCAGCCCTTCAGATAGACTTTCCATGGTTTTGCACAACCACCTGCTTCAGAGGTTCGGTGTTTTCATTGGTGGTGGTAGTAACAGGCCCTCCGCTGCGTGACAGAACAGATCCTATTTCGAGAAACTTGCATCAATTGTGTTATGCTTTGGAGCAGTGTGGCGGTCATAAAGCTTTTCAAACTCGCCCTGAAGTGCAGTTGGGGACTGAAGAACTTCATGCCAAGTGGCAATTTTGCAACGCTGCTCCAATGTCAATTGACGAGCCCGTGGTTAAGGGAATGATAAGCTTACAAAATCTGCAAAGCCTAAGTTTTTATATGCTCATGGTCTCTCCCAATGATAAGTGGAATGAAATAGAAGAAAGGAAGTGTGTAGTGACTTTTGGGACACCTTGTATTTTAGAATCTGGTCTCCAAAAATTCCTGAATTGAATTTGACTAACCTATGCATACTAAGTATTCACAGGTTGAAAAAAAAGACATAAGTCCAAGTTCAACCACTAGGGAAGAAAAAACATCCCAGAGAAAAAAACGCTTTAGATTTAGTTGATCCAGACTATGCAAATCCTTAACAAGCAGTAAAAGCATTTTATAGAAAGTCCGCCTCTGTAGACATTTGCAGAGAAACTTTATTGATCCCTGAAATCTTGGCTAGTTTTCTATGAAAAGCAGATCTTGTCAAGTCTACCAGCACTGAGATATAAACTGTCTAATGGTTTGTGTGGATCTGGATATAAGTGTCTAGAGGAGTGTTTCTCAATGTTTTAAACATGGGGTAACCCTTGAAATAACTCTTTGGAAAACCCCTTCTATATAATTATATTACCCCTATTTATTGTACAGCACTGTGTAATATGTTGGTGCTATATAAATCATGTATATTAGTATAGTGGGAAGAAAGTCACCCTAGTCTGTGGATATTTTTAAACATGCGGCAAGTGATCTGGCCATTAACACACTTCTGTCCTAGGGGGGCGATACGTGCGGAGTGGATCTATGGAGAAGCAGAGTTGTCACCCCGGGCTGATCTTGTTTAGTCTAGACTAGTTTCTAAACCTTTTTATTGTTGAGGAACCCCTTGAAATAACTTTCAAGTAACTCCTGCTAATATTACTATATCCGCAGCTCTATAGCAATATTATTGTGGTGGTCAGTAGGAAGAATACCACCCTTACAGATAGTCAAAAAGATCATAGTGTAAGCTCTTCAGGGCAGGGTCCTCTCCTTATTTTGTCACTGTCTGTCATTTGCAACCCTTATTTAACGTACAGCTCTGCATAATATGTTGGCGCTATATAAATACTGTTGAATAATATTAATTTGTGTTTGTAAACTGACCTGAGAGTCACAAATTGCTCATGGAACCCCTAGCAACCTCTGGAGGAACCAGAAAAATTGTTCTAGCGAACTCGGTTGTGTAACAGATTATAATTAATACATAAAAGGGCAGCTCCAGAGTAGATTTCTCATAATATACTTTTTCAGGGGAATACTATTATTAATAAACAGTATTTATATAGCACCAACATAATACGCAGCGCTTTACATTAGATAGGGGTTGCAAATGACAGACAGTGACACAGGAGGAGAGGAGCCTGCCCCCAAGAGCTTACAATTAATACTACAATGGGTATTGTCCTCACTTTAGAAGATTTTCACTAACATTTGTTCTCTGTGATATAGTTAAATATCACCAGTAATATAAATACAAACAATAACTTTGAAGGTTTTAGCACTTCTCTTATCTAACCTACCTATGCAAGATACACTTAGTTTTATAGGAGGCAGCAAGGTGGCCCAGTGGTTTGCACTCTGGCCTTTGCTAGGTCACAGGTTCGAATCTGCATGGAGTTTGAAGGTTTCCCCGGGTGTGTGTGTGGGTTTCCTCTGGGTACTTCAGTTTCCTCCCACATTCCAAAAACATGCAGTTAGATTAATTGGCTTTCCCCCAAAATTGACCTTAGACTGTTTAAAAGACATATGACTGAGGAAGAGTCATTAGATTGTGAGCCCCTTTGAGGGACAGCCAGTGACATGACAATAAACTTTCTCTGTTTTAGGTTATGACTGTTTTTTCAGCACGGCACACACCTGTCCAGTAGATACAAGGTTTGCTTTTCTGCTTTTACTTCTTTATTTTCCCAGCTCATTTCCAGTGACTGGACAGTGAAAGGTGCAGCACATGGAGGTCCTCTGTCATGCTGCACTCTTCTATAGCCATTTGCCTTACTCATCATCATACCGGTTTCTCTTCTTGTGCTGATTCTGTCCCTGCATCCCCAGGCAATGCTGTACACTAGATTGCAAGAGATTGCTTCCTTGTCAAATAAAAGTGCTTAAAACTGCATTAAACAAAATACTCATCCATTGAGAGATGGTGCATGTGGTTATATCTGCAGGAAAATTGCTCATTAGTAATTGAACTTCAGCCCAGGATAACCTTTCTTACTACCATCATTCTCCCTTTTTCATTGCTTCAGTCTTTTGACTTTGGTATTTTCTCATGGTTCTCATGGCTTTTAAAATAGTATGTTGTAGGGATAAACTCAAAGTGATCTTTGGGTGTGTTGTAGACTTTATCCTAAAAGCTAGCTGTGGAGTGCTTTCCAGGCAGAGAACGGTTGGCATTTCTCTTTTGTCTTTGTCTCTGTTGTAGGTTTGTCTAACCAAGCACCGAGATTTACTTAATGTACTACGGTTATTAAGCACCCTTATTATTCCTGCTTATTTCCTCGTGGTTAGCACTCTGGTCTTTGCACCGCTGGGTCCCAGGTTCGAATCTCGGCCAGGATATTATCTGCATGGAGTTTGCAGGTTCTCCTCGTGTTTGCGCGGGTTTCCTCCAGGTACTCTGGTTTCCTCCCACATTCCAAAAACTTGCAGATAAATTAATTGGTTTTCATAAAAATTGACCTTAGACTGTATTAATGACATGGTAGGGAAATTAGATTGTGAGCTCCTTTGAGGGACAGCTAGTGACATGACTATGGACTTTGTACAGTGCTGCATGATATGTTGGTGCTAAATAAATACTAAATAGTAAAAGGGGGTTGGAACTACCGGTATTGTCATTTGTTGGATGGTGCATCAAGCTCATGCTCTGTACTCTTAACCGCTATATGGCTTTGAGGAAGAATCTTGCTGCTTGAAACATGCCATGTGGAACAATCTTGGATCATTGTATGCTGTCTGCCTCTGAGAAGTAGGTCTCTTCTACTTTTTCTGATAAATTAAAAATCGTTTTGGCTCCTACTGATGCAGCTAACACCACTCTGAAGCTAGAGTATCAGCTTCTTTTCCTTTTTTTTCAGTCTTGAATTGGTATATTCCCTCTGTGGACCTGGCAGTGTCCCAGCTTGATGGCTTAACAAAGTGCCTACTGTTTTGGTAGAGTACGTTCTTAGGAACTCTGTTCTTTTTGGGAGGTCCTGGTCTTCATCAGATTCTGGCTGTGACCTTACATTTTCCTTAAAATCCAGGAAAAGAGTTCATATTTTGTGATCTCATTGGTCTCTTGCTTGAAGAATACAAGGAGTAATTAGCTGGAGTGTTAAATTTCAGCAGGGATGGATTGCTTGAAAGCCTCCCTTCCTATTTCACATATGTGGTTAATGTCAGTGCACATGTTTAGGGTACTTTGGCTTGGTAAAAAGCGTTCATATTTCATATGGCTCTCAGTGGACAGGGTCCCTTTGGACCATCTCTTGATAACATGATCAAGGATGCTACCAGTGGCAAGAACACTCACCTTTCTCAATGGCATAGAAGAAGCTAAAGAAACAGCCTGAAAGGCTTCTTCTTTCACGATTAAGAAATATCCCATTTGTTCATTCCCTCTACCATCACGTCGAGACCCCTCATCCATAATTTGGCTCCAATTCAATCACAGGTTAAAGTCTGCCATCTTCTGACAAGTCTTCCTTGATATGAAGGTGCATGACTCTTCTAATGTATGACCAATTTGTGCCTCTGCTGTTTGGCCGCTGTCCTGCACCAAACTCCCGCTGAGAGAACAGTCTTTTGGATAATGTGACTTCTAGACATTGTCTACACCAGATTTACGCTAGATGGCTCAGCAGACCATTCAAGCTTTTGGTCCCAAAGACCAGGTTTCATCCATTCCCGTCAAGGTACACTAAATTTGTCAGTTCTCCAGCTTTTCAGCATTAAGGAATTGTTTCCCAGATTTGCAAGGCTGGTCATCTTTTTTCACATTCTCTCAGTTCTACCAGATGGACCATTGATGGCAGCTTCAAGCATTAGGTTCTTTTTGTGGATCTTTGAACTGTCACCAACCAGGGGTTCGCAATACAATTTTGGTGGTCCGTGGCTGAGGCCGGTGCGAAGGACCCCACTGGGGGGGCACAACAGCCAGAGCTGCGGATCATGTCTCAGGGCTTTGTAGGCTCAGGGCGGTAGGCGGGTTGTCTCTCTGGACACAACCCACCCACTCCCAACCCACCCAGGCTCAGACCTGCGTGGCAGAGGGGGCGGGTTCTGGAATCATGACATCACTATGGGGGAAGTTTCTTCCCCTTTGAGTGACACACGGCTCCCCACACATGCGCGGTCCGGAGTCTGTGCATTTAGTGGTTTGCGAGCTCCAAAAGGTTGGGAACCACCTTGGTATAGAGGTGGTTCAAAGGGTTGGTATAGAGCCCTGCTCAATAATAAAGGTTGCTAGAGGTTCCTTGAGCAATGAGCAGTTTGTACCCCTCAGGTCAGTTTAAGTGACACCAGCGATCTTTTTTGACTATCTGTAGGGGTGACATTCTTTCCACTGATCAGCAAGATCCTGTAAGAGCAATTCTTCCTGCTCACCACCACACTAATATACTGTGAGCTGTGTATAAGGGAATTATAGCAGGGTTTCCCTTAAACCTGAAAGTTGTTTTAAGGATTCCTCCATGTTCAAACGTTTGAGAAAGGCTGCTGTATACGTTTGGGTGGACTGAGCCTTTCTATACAAACATCTGCAAGCCAGTTAAAAAGGAAGTAAACCCCAAAACGACCAAAAACAAACATACACTTAATTTTAATCCCGCAGAGCAGTCGATCCATCTGGAGGGCTCTTCCATCGGGTCCCGCGTCTCCCCATCATCCGACTTTGCCACCATCTTCTCTCTGTTCTGCCAGGTTCTTCTTCCTACGTCACTCGAAACGCGAGATCGGGTGAGGTAGATGGGAAAAAATCTTGCATGCACTGTGCATGCGTGAGATCAGCAATTACTTTCCCTTTTTGGCAAAAAGGCATGCGCAAAAGGAGCAGCGTGACGTAGGTATCCTGGGAGGCTCTGCTCGCTAATTCATTCTTGATTGCCTATCGGTGATCAATATTAAAGAGGGCGGTGCTGCACCCTTTTTTTTTTTTTTTTTTTGCACTTAAAAAAAACACAAACAGAATTTTTACATTACATAAAAGGCTTGTCTACCCTTTATGTAAAGTGAAAATTCTGTATTTAGGTACGCTCAAGTATTTCACTCATTCTCCTTCAAATTTTGTTCTCTTTATTTTGGTGTTGTCTGTTGTGACCACAGCAGTGTGCCTGCAATTGTTTGTTAAAAGCACAAGACTTTTTGTAGATCCATGGAAGGAACATGTGCTAAGGAAGTCAGGCAGTGTTCAATAAAGCACCAAAGTGAAACAAAGCAGCAATATAAGAACTAATACATCAACTTCACTGGCTAAGATTCATTTTATTTGCTTTAGATTAGATTAAGGTTTCCATTGAGAATTTTGCACCATACCAAAGGGGAAGGTCCTAATTTTTTGTATGATTTAGGTAAATTGTAAACTTTTTTCCTGCAGAGAATAACACATACCCTTCATGTGACGCAGTATTTTTTTTTTTTTTTTTATACCATAAGAATACATGAAACCCCAAAACATTTCTTTATTGTCTAAAAGCTAGTTAAAAACAAAAACACCCAATGTGTCTAAAGCTACGTACACACTTCCAATTATTATCGTTGGAAAACGAACGACGAACGTTCATGCACGATATATACGAACGATCGTATAGCACCGATCCTGCACATAGAGTTAACGACACGATCGTTCGTAGATATTGTACACACAATAGATACGATCGTTTGAGCGATAGAGGAACTATGTGCACGACAGGAAAGTGAACGGACGTTCGTTCATCACGCATGCTCTGAACATGGACGATCACCGAACGACCGTACACACGAACGATGTTCAACGATCGTCGACCAATCGGATCCGGCGGTCCGGTCGTTCGTTTCCAGCGACTTTCCTCGTTCGTCGGCGTCGTTGGTTACTTTTTTACGAACGATTTTTTGCCCAATCGTTCGTTCGTCGTTCGATTGGAACGATAAAAATTGGAAGTGTGTACGCACCTTTACACAGGTATACTTAGGTATACATGGGTTATTTTTTTAGGTATGTACATAAGAGCTTTTTTTTCAATATTGTTTTTACTTTTTAAAACATCACTGCATTATTACAAGGGGTGATAGGTGCTAAATTTGTTTTGATAAAAAAAAAAAGATTTTTAAAGTCAGACATTACAGAACTGTAAAAAGTTGTCTAGTAAAGAAAGGGGTTTGGTATGTTGTTAATGAATTGGTTAAAAAATGAGATTTTCATTTGTTTCGGGGTAGCACTGTATCCACTTGTCACATGATTCTGTGTTATACAAAGCACAAAGGGGTGCTAGATGCTGGGGAACATTTGGTTTGCATTTTTTAGGGTTACATTTAGGATCATTTAGAAAAGAAATACAATACAATTATACCAGCAAAAACTCTCAGGAAATACATCATAATAGGTCATAATTACACTTCCAGGCTCTTGTTATGAAAGTATAAAAAAAGATAATTTAAAGAACACAATAATGCACAAAATACAGCTTTATAAAAAAAATCCCTTATAAAAGTCACCCTATTGCTACAAATGCAGTAGGAATGGGTTAAGCAGGTAAGCTTCACCGTATTAATTCATCTTACAACTGTTGAGGCGGATTATATGTTATTTTTGGATAATCGTCAATGGGTGCTTTTAAAGCTGAATTTCAAATTCATTAGTTAAGAATGATGGCAAACAGGTAAACATGGACCCACAGGGAAAAGAATTAGGAAAAAACACAGCACCATTTGTCATCATAATTTCTGCTTGGGGTTCATGTCACACCAGCTTTTGGATTTCTGGAATAGAATGGAAGTCGTTTGCTATTTGTTAGCAAATGTTTTCAATCCTGGACCTGATCCATTCCAGGTTTGCTCAATCACCCAGGTTAACTGATGAAAGTGTATCCTCTCCAGCCTTGAAGAGCTTTAATAAATCAGGCCCAGTGAGTATTATTCCTATTCAAGCCTCATACAGATGTCAGATGATTGTCACTGGAAACAATCTTTTGTGATGTTTTCCAATGACAAATGCAAAGCTGAGGGCTGTTTACAAAATGCCAGGAGCCAGGAGCACCCAGCTGTGTTCTTCTACATAGGGGTACACAATATTCATCCCTGATCAATTGTTATTCAATTTGCCATGGTGGGTTGATTTGCTTTTTAGGGAATACTGTAAACATATCCTGGGCTCCTACTGCCAACTGATGGGCATCCAGGAGCATTAACAGAGAAAACCACTGGACTTTTTTAGACATTTGCAATTGCATCTGCAAAAGCTTAGCAAAGTTTTTTTTTATTTTTGAAATTGCTTGAATTAAAAGTTTGCAAATAGTTTAAAACTGCTGCACGTAGCATCCTAAAAATGCATGGAAATGCTACCACCACTGACTGTAAAAAAGGCCAGAAAAACGGAAACATTTGTTCCACTAATAACTATTTTTTCCTTGTGATTATAATCCCTTGCCTCAGATTTGTAGCAGTACAGAATAAATGATCATATTCACAGACAGGTGGGACCTGTGTCCTTCAATGGTCTCCTTTTGTCATCTAAAGGAAGTCTTTAAACTTCAGGAGTCCAGCTGAGGAGTAGGTAACAAAATAAACATCAGCAAGTCCAAGAGAAAAGTCAGAAAGCTGTAAACTGCTTACAGCTCGAAGATCTACCAGAAGGACTTAATGACTGAAGCATTGCCTAAAAAATAATGCTTGCAAATGGTTTAAAAAACTTTCACAATATGTGGCAAGGGGTTACAATTGATGTTTGATAGGTGGCAGGGGTGGAATGCTGCATGTAGCGTCCTAAAAATGCATGAAAATGCTACAGCCACCGACTGTAAAAAAAAGGCCAGAAATACAGAAACATTTGTTCCAATAAAAAACTTTTTTTCTTTGTGATTTTAATCCATAAAACTACTTGCGAAAACCCATAAGTGTACACTTTCATTCAGAAAAAAAAAAACAGTGTTTTCTGTAGGATCTCTGCACACCAATGAGTTGCATTGCAGGACTTCGGATAAATAATACAACATACACAGTGCGTTGACCAGCATTTTGCTATTCACATCAAAGTAAGTCTTTCAATATCACAACTTGCCTAAAACACCTGATACACAGAAATACAACTTGTGTAAACTTATGGTTTATGGTGTGACTGTGCCTCGCCTTACAGAAAGCAAACAAAAACACTTCCAGCTTTAAAGAGAATGTATTGTGTTATTTCAGATTGTGCTTTTTTTTGTTTACTTTCAGGTAATGTGAGATGTGACTTTCACCTTTATGCTTCTATATTTTGTTATTTCAGGGATTTGAGGAATATAGACTTGGAATAGGACAGAGTAATCACTATACTAACTTTGCTTCATTTGTTGTTCGTGTGTAACTTTTTTCAGTTTTATATAAAAAATGGTGCAAACTGTACGAATATTGCAGGCAGGCTGATATCAGTTTTTATTTAATCTGCTAAACCCTATCTTTGTGTGTGGTTCTGTTTATGAGTGCTTTTTAATACCTATATTTTGTCTTTGTAATTGCCAATATTTTTTTTCAATAAGGATTGAAGTGTGCAAAAAAAAAAAAAAATGGTGCAAATTTGACGAGTGATAATGGATGAGCATTGAGCTACCCTGATGTGCCCTGCATAGCAATCCTGACGCTAGAATGTTGACGCCAGCAATTAGATTGATAGTCTGACATAGTTAACATGATCAAACTAAAGGAGGAAAATATATGTGTGCCCCAAACAATACCAGTAGTTTAGGAACATCAAGGACAGCGCTGGAGCGATCTGCATAGGTAAATTGTTTTTTTGTTTTTTTTTTAGTTTGATTCTGCTTTAAAAATTCTTTCAAATGCTTAAAACGTTTATGTAAGAGTAACTGAAGTCTATGGAAGCAGCTGATATAGCAAAACGTCTTTGGACACTGCATGTTGTGTCTGAAAAAAATGCACAACAACACCGCCACCTCCAACCGGCCAAACAAAGAAGTGCTAACAAACGAGATAATTCATTCCAATGCTAACCACTTTTTGCAAATGCTTTTTGTATTGCAGAAAAAACATCGAAGAAAGCCAAAGGGTTAACTCTCAAAGAAAAAGAAAGTGTTTCCAGTAGGACTCAATCTCAGCAATGAGAGGTGTTGCAAGATTTCTGAGAAAAAAATACTGCTCTCCGAAGCACTGACCTGCGCGATTTACCGTTCACGTCAATGCAATTCTTTGAACAAAGTGCCTAAAATACATACTGATACACATGAATGCAACAACGCATTTCAACATTTCCTAAACCCACAGAAGGCAAACAATAATAACATTTTGGGCTTTACTTTTAAAAGAAAGTAAAGCGAGCTGTGTTTTATTTCTTTATATATTTTTGAGATATCACTTTCACCTTTTTGTTTTTTATTGCAGAGATTTAGTGTTACACAGTATTTATATAGTGCCGACATATTACGCAGCACTGTACAAAGTCCATAGTCATATCACTAGCTGTCCCTCAAAGGAGCTCACAATCTAGTGTCCCTACTATCGTCATATGTCTTTAATACAGTGTAAGGCCAATTTTTTTTGGGTAAGCCAATAAACCCATTTGCATGTTTTTGGAATGTGGGAGGTAACAGGAGTACCTGGGGGAAACCAACACAACACGGGGAGAGCCTGCAAACTCCATGCAAAGAGATTCGATTTATGGATTAGATCCAAGGTAGGACAGGTCACTATAATAATTTTTTTTTTTAGCAATTTTTTTTGTGTATAAAAAAGGTGCAAAATCGACTCGCCCATGTTATTGGAAATTTAGGGATGCCTTCAGGCAGAATTGAGCTACACTGATGTATCTGCATAGCGACTCTGATGCAAAGTCAACCTATAACCTACTTCTGTCCTAGGCACACGAAAGCCCTCACAGATACCCTGTTTCCCCGATGATAAGACACTGTCTTATTTTTTTGGAAGGCCAAAATATGCTCTAGGGCTTATTTTCAGGGGGATGCCTTATTT
>NC_092858.1:168500092-168516910 GCF_032062135.1 Pyxicephalus adspersus
AGGAACCACACACGGAGTCACCCACCGTACCACCCGATTCTGGTAAGTAATCGGTGGGTGGCTTATTTGCGGGGGGGGCTTATTTTTCATTTTTCGCTAAAAAGGGGGGGGGCTGTCTTATTTGATGGCCCTGCCTTATCATCGGGGAAACACGGTAATACCACCTAGCAAAGTGGTGAAAATTATTTATTTTAGGATAGAAAAATGCTGCAAAACACTTGAAAATGCTTTTATAAAAAGTGAAAAACAGTAGCAGTTCAAGTTTATGAAGGTGACTGGTGCAGAAAACCATCCTTAGGCTGGGTACACACGTGCAATATTAGTCATCAGAAAGGATAATTCACGATCCTTTCCAACGCCAAAAGAATGAAAGATGCATGAATGAGCTCTGTACATACAGCCGTTCTGCTCTATAGAGAGGAGAGAACGATGGAGCTGCACCCCACTGCGCTCTCTCCCCTTCACTTCCATTACGATTGTTCAATGTTCGTGGATCTGCCAGGACGCGTTTAAGAACGACATGCACTGTACAGACGCCAGATTTTTCTCCCATATCAGCCCTGTGTCAGACGTGTGTACGTAGCCCTAGATACTGCAGGTAGCATGTAAAAGAAAAAAAAACAAAAAAAAACAAAACAGAAAACACTAAAGGAAAACAATAAAAAGCAGTAACACTGCTGCCATCAACCACTTAAAACGGAAGTAAACCCAAAACAAAAAAATCACAATTACCTTCTATCCGTCGGGAGGTTTCTTCCATCGGGTCCCGCGTTGTCCTGGTATTTGTCTTCGACCTGACATCTTCTCCTTTCTTCTTCAGTGCTCTTCTTCCTATGTCACCTCATCTTGCGCTGCACAGGCACAAGTTCGGGTAATGTAGATTGGGGAAAAACTTGCCAATCTCACTGCGTATGCAGTATTGATGAAAGGACTCCTTCTGTATATGCCCGCGAACAGCCAAGAGCCTCCCAGAATGCGTGACCTAGGTATCCCGGAAAGCTCTGTGTTCCCATTAAATTTTTGATCACCTAGGCAATCAAAAATTTAGAGGGTGGTGCTGCACTCTTTTTTTTTTTTTTTTTAAACAAACAAAATTTTTACTTTAAATTAAAGGGTTGTCTTTTATGTAAAGTAAAAATTCTTAGTTTAGGTACGCTTAAACTCTTAAAAAATTCTGAGTTTAGGGGAAACCAAAAAAAAACCTGAACCAATAATTTCAATGTTAACCATATTTTCCAAGTTGTTTAATTGGTAACTAAACCTAAGGATTCATTCATAGAAAAAGAAACAATGTTTTCAGGTGGACCCATTTACACCTATACGTTGCATTATAAGGCTTTGGAAAATAAACACAGAACTTTGGGTATCTTGACCTTCATTTTGCCACTGAAATCAAAGCAATTCTTTGAATAATACAACATGCATAAAATAAATAGAACCACACATGAATGAAATGTATGTAACTCAAGCTTTATGAAGGACTGAGCCTGAGTCTACAGAAAGCAAACAATAACACTTTTAGGTTTTCTTTCAAAAGAAAGTATTGTGTTTTTTTTGCAGTATTCACCTTTAGGTAATTTGAGATGTGACTTTTACCTTTATACTTCTATTTTTTGCTATTGCAGGGATTTGCAGATAAGAGACCTGCTGTAGGAGAGATTACTCACTATACTAACTCAGACTGTTTTCATAGTCAAATAAAAAACAAATATGCAAAATTAAAAAGTATATTAAAAACAACTTTTTATTTAATTTTCAAATTACTTCCGTTCTTCATAATAAAATATTATTTTAGTAATGAAAAGTTTGTGAAGAGTTACTAATCCTCCTTTGAAGACAGTTAATGTTGAGCTACCTCTATATGTCTCTAAGGTATAAAAGATAAAAGAAAAAGAAAGAGGTTTTTGGTTGCAAAATTAATTATGTATTAGTGTAAATCCAGTTTCATACATTAATATTGTACAAGCGCTTAAGAGCTTAAGTTTAAAATCTGTACGGTGGTACATTTGCTAGTGCCTATATAGACAGAAGTGTTACACTTGTTTAGGAAGTCTGCAAACGAGGAATCCCAGCAAGAGTATATGGCTGAGAGCTGTAGGTACATACCCCGAGGTGTAGATAGATGTAATAAATATCATAAATACTATAAAATAAATATTTGATAGTAGGTGGTCTCTTGAGATTTTGATAGCCTTTTAGAGGGGGTTTCTAGATTATTAGTAGATGAGACTTGACCTTAGAAAGGTGGGGTAATAAAGGGGGATCCAGAGATGAATTTTGCTCCAGAACTTGTAGCATTCGGTTTCACCTCCCGCGGGGTATCCTAGCATCCACATGTGCTTGCAGCAAAAACCTCTTTCTTTTTCTTCGATCCTTTATACCTTAATAATAAACTAACTAATAAATAAAATAGTTCCAGATGTTTGTTGGAAATGGCAGGCAGAGGTATTATTAATATTGTACACGCTCTTATCATCTCTCATCTGGACTACTGTAACCTACCTCCTCCTCTCTGGTATTCCACTAACCCGACTCTCTCCTTTACAATTATGAATGCTGCAGCCAGACTCATCCATCCTTCCCACCGCTCCTCTTCTGCTGCATCTCTTTGTAGTTCTCTTCATTGGCTTCTATTTCACCTTAGAAATCCCTCCACAGTTCTTGTCCCACTTATCTTTCTGACCTGATAGATAAATACTCCCCCTGCCACTCTTTTCTCTCCTCCAATGACCAACTAATGACTTCCTCATTCATAACCTCATCACACGCACGGCTCCAAGACTTCTCTAGAGCTGCCCCGACTCTCTGGAATGGTCTTTCTCATCCTATTCGGCTTGCTCCTACTTTCTGCTCATTTAAAAGAGAACCCATTTAATCTAACTTGTCCTCTTCTCCGGACTCCTAAACCCTCACTACTTCCCACCACTACATATCCCCCCTCCTATTGTGTGAGACTTCCCCCACTGCCTAGATTGTAAGCTCTTCAGGGCAGGGTCCTCTCCTTCTGTATCACTATATGTATGCTTCTGTCATTTGCAACCCCTATTTTATGTACAGTGCTGCGTAATATGTTGGTGCTATATAAATCCTGTATATTAATAATAATATTAAACAGTATTTATATAGCACTAACATAATATAATATATAATATGCAGGGGTAGCAAATGACAGACAGATACAGACAGAGGGCCTAATTTAATAAAGCTCTCAAAGATTGGAGAGGATACACTTTCATCAGTAAAGCTGGGTGATCCAGCAAACTTGGAATTAATTTCTTAAAAGTAATTTGCTATTTGTAAGCAAATGTTTTCAATCCAGGACCAGATCCATTCCAGGTTTGCTGTATCACCCAGATTCACTGATAAAAGTGTATCCTCTCCAGGATCGGGTGAGTAGGAAGAAGAATGTGGAAGAAGAGAGGAGAAGATGGCGGCGCGTGGTTCTTCCTCTGCGCCAGGCCGAATACGGATACCAGGGCGACGCGGAACCTGGTGGAAGAAACCTCTCAGCAGACAAACTGTGGGATTAAAGCTAATTGTGATTTTATTGTTTTGGGTTTACTTCCTCTTTAATTGAATAGTTCTATTTCTTAAAGATGCAATCCCAATATTATGTATTATTGCAATAGTATTATTTACTGCAGATGACATATGTTCTTGGCACTGCTATTATTTATACCATCATTTATTACCATTTTTTAAACGATTACCACTATTACTACTGTAGGCTATTTGGTTCCTTTTTTCAATTGCTTTATTATAATATTTCTCTTTTTAACATTTTAAATCCTGAGAAGCCCAGTGACCTCTACTCTGCTTTGGAAACTACATTTCCCATGAACCCACAGTGCGTCTAGAACTTTACAAAGCATCATGGGAGTTGAAGTCCTTGAGAGTTGATCAGCTGATCTCAGGCTTCTCCAGTCTACGTCACATTCTATTGTGCAGCTCGCGTCTGAGGCGAGCCGCATCACTGCGCGCATAGATACCAATTCTCCTGCTTCTAAAACCTGTCTTGAAATAAGTGGAAAAAATCTGTTTTCTCAACTAAAGGCATTTGATAAAAGTGTTTGCGTCGCTGAGCTGCCAATGAAGAGGTTTATTCAGACGTAGGGGGTGTAGAAGCGCGACTAAACGAGGGACTACTTTACGTGGAGAGATAGGTCTGGTGGGCGGAGGTGTCTATGGTGAGAAGGCGGAAGAGGCGGAGCTGTAAGCGGAGTGTGTAGATGTGAGGAGGCCGCGCGGAGGCTCGGAGGACACATAGACTGTCAGCCGGCATGGCTCACTCGGCCGGGCCCAGCCGCTCCAGGCAACCTGCAGAGTCAGGTAACTGGCCAGCCAGTCACTGCTCTCCAGGGTCTCACTGCGTGTGGTGTTGACATAATCGTCCCGTGTGTTTGCTGCACTGCCTGCTGTTTCTTCTTCATAGTTGCCAATGTTTTCAAATCATTTTAAGGGGAGCTCTGCTGCTGATGTGGTGCCTGTCATTTAGTGTTTTGCAATGCAGGGGGCCTTCTGAACACCATAGATACAACTGGGTCGTTGCCATGGATACAGTGTTACTTTTTAATAAATACTGCACAGGAAAAAAAAATGAACTATCAAACTTTATTAGTAAAATGATATATTTTGTGAAATAACAGTTGTAAATAGTGTTGGGTTTTCAGGTGTTTGCTATTGGCTGGGGAAGAAAATGTAGTATTGAAGGACAATTTTTATGTACCTGTTATACTATATGAGCTACAAACTTTTATTTACTTTACCTTTGTAATTTAAGGGCTTTCCCCATTTAACAATGTATGAGCTAGAAACTTTTATTTACCGTAACTTTGTAATATAAGGTCCTTCTCTATTTAACAATCAGCTTGTATCCGATCATTATGCCCTTCTACTACATACTTGTTGGTAGATAGTTGGTCAGATTGCAACCTATGTTTTAAATTTAAAAGCAAAAAAAAAAAACTATTTTGATAAGTTTAATGCTGTATGTCCCTGGTATGGAGATTCACCTTCTTTATTGGTCTGACTGATTGTCACCATCTGCCACCAGTTGTTCCAAAACACACTTCATAGGTGATAGAGGAGCAGGAGGACATCAGGGGCAGAAGCTGAAGGGAAACTCAACATTGTCATCAGAATGATTGGTGATGTAAAATTTCACTAGAGGCAATTCTCTGGAACTTAGAAGGATTTCTTTTCACTTCATCTTGCCTCCTTAGTCTTTTTAAAACGGAACTAAACCAGCGTGTCATTGGGCCATTGTCTAGAGATGATCCTGGGCCATCCTGATTGGCTGTGACCGGATGATGTAAGTGCGGGAGTTCATTTATCCCCGGCACATGCAATGGAAGCCAGGATTGCTGGGTTTCCCCGTTGACTAAAGCTGTACATGTGCAGCTTGCCTTTGTAGCTGGAAACCTGGAGTAATTAAAGCGTACCTAAACTTAGATATTTCACTTTACATGAAAAGGTGGAAAACCCTTTTATGTGAAGTTAAAATTCTTTTTTTTTTTTTTTAAATATTAGTGCAGCACTTCCCCCTAAGATTGCCTCCCGATCGCAAAGCCTCCTGGAATACCTACGTCACGCATCCCGGGAGGCTCTAGGGTGCTACTTCTGCGCATGCACGAGTATTCCAGGCATGCGCAGAAGCAGCCCTTTCGCCAAAAGGGGAAATGTGCAGTTCTCACGCATGTGCAGTTTATTTCCCATCTTTGTCACCCAATCTTGTGCCTGTGTTGGGTGACGTAGGAAGAACAGAGAGGAGATGGGGGCACCTGGCGCGCTGGCCCGAAGAAGGATACCTGCATGACGCAGGACCCGATGGAAGGAACCCTTCGTACTGATTGACTGCTCGTTTTTAGGTTTACTTCCTCTTTAAGCAGTTAAGAGGCACTATTGCAAAAGAGAAATCTCCTGTTCCTTTCTGCAATAATGACCCGCCTGATCATGTAAACTTAAATGTGGAAATCTCCCTGATAGGGTGTCGGCAGCAACAAATTACATTTTTTTAAATCATTTTCTACTCTATACAAAGCGAAAACAATGGTTTGGAAGTACACTTTAAGGATCCTGCCTTGTTTGCTTTACGATTTTATGAGAATGTGATCCTTGCCTAAAGCAGGTCAACTTCCTGTCAATGAACTCAAAAGTGTCTCAAACTAATGTCAAACGAATGCATCAACTGTCAAAACCCTGGGGCCGTTTATGTTTATCTTTAATGTTACAATGATTTTTAGATTCCCTACAGCTATGTATCTCTTGAGCCTATAAATCGCAATGCTTTGTAGGTAGGTCCTTGAGATAAAACTTTTCTGAATCTGAAGCACAATGTAATAATATTAGTTGTTAGTAGTTTCAGGACTGTGTATGCAGATTGTGAAGATTGGCTTCGGATTTATTTTATGTTTTATTCCACCAGAGTTAATCTTCCTAGAAAACTCAACTTACCTTTCCTCTTAGGTGTGCATTAAAACTCATGTACAGGTTTAAAAAAATAATAATTTGTAAACAAATATTAGGTCCTGCCTCCTTCTTGAGTCAGTGTGTTTTTCCCTTCTTCGTAGTACAGTTCCTGCTCTATTTCCTGCAGCTCTGGTTACAAGAGTTTTGGCTTTCATTTACTGCTGCTCAACTTTTCATTTTGCATCCTTTTTTGGATGAATTGGTGAATACAAAGTGCTCTGTGATTGGCCAAGGAGAGTGGGGATGTGAATCTATTATGATGTACAATAGTGGAGATAACTTTTGTTTACTAACTTATTCTTAAAAAGATTAAATATGGAGTTCTGCTTTATTGAACTCTCCTTGTATGTTAGATCTGAGACTGTGTACACGTGCTAGATAATTGTTATACAAGACTAAAGCCACATACACACGTGCAATTATAGTCGCTGGAAAGGATCTTTCACGATCCTTTCCAATGATTAAGCACTCCACGATGCATGAACAAGTGTTGTACATACAGCACTGTTCTGTTCTATACAGAGGGGAGGTGGAGAGCCACGGAGCGGCACCATGCTGTGCGCTCTCCCCCTTCACTTGCATTACGATTGTTCGCCGTTCATCGTCCGTGGACCTGCCAGGACGGTTGTTCGGGCAATGAACGATGTACACACTTTAGATTCTCCTCCGATATCGGCCGAGAACCATTGGAATTGTGTACGTAGCTTAATGATCATCTCAAAATGTGTACAGTGGTTCCCTGTTTTTATTTTATGAACTTCCTGGTAGATGTCTGATTGGGGGTGACTGCTTTCATTTCCAATGGCAGCACGGTGCCTCCTGAACGTCCTCCCTTCACCCCTTTCTATCAACCTTAACAGTGCTATGTGTACATTGTCACTAAAAACTCACAAAACAATGTTCCCAACAAGAGAAATTTCATTTGTGACCTTGTTTTGCAGCAAGGTTTCATTTGCAGAGTTTTGCTCCAGTTTGTATTGGGATCAGTGTTTTTTTTTATTCAGGACGGATATCTACAGTTTGGTTTGAGAGAAGGGAGTTATAAGAACAATGTGGAAGCTGCATTTCCCTCCATAGCACCTATTCTAGATAAGATTTTACTGCTACCAGGCGCTTGTGGTCCTAGACGCTCTCTGCTTTTCTGTGCGTTATAGCTGTGGGGACTCTTCATAGATTTCCATGAAAGTAATTACAAGGAGCTGAGCACTGTCATGGACAATGGTCTAACAGAGATGGGACCCTTTACATATCTGTGTTTTCCTTTACATATATTTTCTTCAAGTTTATCTGGATTTAGATATACTTTAAATCTGTCTCTAAAATCACCACCATCTTCTTCCTTTTCTTTCTAGTTGTGATTTTTGGTCTTTTTGATTGGCCGTACTGGCACGTGGGAGTTTAGTTTTCTCCAGCAACTGCAGGGGAAGCTGGGATTGCCGATTGACAGCTTCATGGAGTGATCGGGCAGGTAAGAATGCTTAATGCAGAAGGGACATCGCCTGTCTCTTTCTGCAATAAAGCTCTGCCTCATCACAATTATCCATTATTCTGCTATAGATTAAGGTTGGAATTGGGCTACATGTATTATGGATTGGAAACCTGTCATGTAGATCATGGGTCGGTAAAAGGACCCTGCTGGTGGGACGCACCAGCCAGAGCCGCCGACCATGTCTCCCGTAGGGGTCGCAGGCTCAGGGCGGTAAACGGGTTCTGTCTCTGGACACGGGCTAAGACGTGCGATGGGACAGTAGCAGGTTATGACGTCACTCCGGGGGAAGTTTCTTCCCTCTTTGAGTGACACATGGCTACCTACGCATGAGCGGACTGGAGTCTGTAAATTTTAGTGGTCCGCTTCTAAAGGTCGGGGACCACTGATGTAGATGGTATAACTAGGCATCTACAATGAAATATGTATGTGTTTATCAGAGCAGAGCCGACAGCCAGGAAGGGTGTCCAAATATTCAGAATCATATAATGTCCAACATCACTAAAAATAACACCCAGCCTTAAGCCATCTGAGTGTTCTTCCTATACAAGATAAGAACTCTAGCTAAAACACATAAACTCCTCTCAACTCTGCTCTTTTTTAGGAACAGTTTTGTATTTTTCCTCCCTAGATTGGGGCTGCATGGCGTTTCAGTATTACTGATTGTGGTTGTATAGAAGCTTTGCACATTCCTTGTTGCTGCATACACAAACGTATGTCCAAACGGACATTGCAATACAAATGAGGACAGGCTGTGTATGCAAGCTTTCCACAAAAAGCAGTTAAAATCGCATTAAAATTCATAGCTGGTGAAAAAAGGCAGAACTGCATGTGTAGATTTCCAGTGCAGCAATCTACATGGAGCTGAAATTTACACACAGAAGTTAGCAATCTATCTGCAGAATATATTTTTGATGATGGATAGTTCTAAAAGTATGTTCGCATTGGATGAACCTAAATGTGGTTTTAGAACACACTACATTAGGATCACAATCTATTTTACTGATTTGGTGGGTAAAACTGGGAATTGTTGCTAAGGAAAAGGAGGTCATTATTCAGAGATTTATTTATTTTTTTCAAAGGAAAAATGGCTGTGTTGCACAGATAACTTTGGTCACTCTTGGGAAACCCAGTAGGTATTCTCCAGAAATAAAACGGGCAAGGAATGTCTGCTACGACTGCGTACAACCTGCAGATATGACCATTGCTCAGTCTGGCTTCTTTTTGCTGTCTGTACTCACTCGTACCTTCAGATGGCTACAAAGACTAGAAGAAAACGCAGATTACCGCAGTGTTAATCCTTCGCTAAGTCTTTAATCAGTTTTCCTCGATTGACCCAGGGCTGTGTTTTGAAGAACTAGATTGTCTATGTAAAGCATACAGGATGTATATGTGTGTAGCAAATTCCAATACAGTACAGGTTTTTCTTTCTGTATGAAAATTATTAAAACTCTTCTACTTCACTTTATGTTCTGCTACATCCGTACACCAAAAACAAGGTGCTGGTCTTCAAATGTCTTTGGGATTAATCAGTCACATTTAGAAAAATATTATCAGCAGGCAGTGAGGTTTACAAATAGATGTGGCTCGCGTCTGGATTTTGATGTGGCATGGATTCTTAGCAATTTATTGGGATGTATTTCTTTCTGAATCACACTTTCAATAACAACAGAGCTGACAACATTGCAGTACACTTGTAGTATTTTAATGAAAAGTAGTTGTTGCGGTGCTCTGATATGGAAATGGAACAGTTGGAACGGTCATTTCTAGGTGTGCAGGGATGTTTTGGCATTTTTGTATGTATAGTATTTGGTAGTATAAGTACATATTGGGGGGGGGGGGGGTAGTGGTTTTATATATCCTATAATCCAATAGAAAGGCAGCTCCATTGATTGGCCAAAATGTAAACTTGTTTATTGCATGCAGTAAATATAATATAACACTTAAGTCATATAAGTGAATACAAGGTAAACACCTCAGTAATAAAATTTGATTGCACCATAAATACATAAAGTTAATTACCATTTGCTGGCTTCATTTCATGCATTTACTAGTTCTACTACTACTTGTTTACTAATTGATTTACAGTTTCATGCCAAGTGTCACAGTTTACATATATATATATTTATTTTAAAAAGGAACTAAACTCAAAATCCCCCAAAACACAAAAAATACACTTGCCTTTAATCCTGCAGGGTAGTCCGATCCATCCGGAGCTCTCTTCCATCGGGTCCCGCGTCGTTCCGGCATCTGTCTTCAGGCCGGCGCTCCTCTTCTTCGGGTTCTTCTTCCTAGGCCACCTGACCAAGGCGTAAGATCGGGTGGTGAGGGAAGTTTGAAAAAAAATTTGCTGATAGCGCTGCGCATGTGTGATCGGCAATTTTTTTCCCTTTTTACGGAAAGGCTCCTTCTGTAAATGCCCAAGATGATCGGAGCATGCACAGAGGGAGCACCCAAGAGCCTCTGGGGATGTGTGACGAAGGTATCCAAGGAGGCTTTGTGCTCCCGTTAATTTTCGATTGCCTAGGTGATCAAGAATTAGGGAGTGGTGCTGAACCCCCCCCCCCCCTTTTTTTTTTTTTTTTAGGTGTTGCACTTAAAAAAAAACTTAATTATTTTTACTTTATATTAAAGGGTTTTCTACCCTTTTATGTAAAGTAAAGATTTTGAGTTTAGGTACTCTTTAAATCAGTGTTTATAAACCAGGGTTCCTGCAGAGGCTGTTAGGTGTTCCATGAGCAGTGTGTGCCGGTTTAATAGATAACGATGATGTGATGATCTTTTTAGCTATCTGTAAGGCTGACATTCTTCCCCTGAATACTAATACAGTACTAATGTACTGTGAGCTGTGGATATAGTAATTATAGCAAAGGGTTCCCCAAGATCTGAAAGTTATTTAAAGGGTTTCCCCGTGTTAAAAAAGTTGAGAAACACTGGATTAAGTATGTATGGAGAACATACAATTTGTTTTCAGAAATTTTGAGCAAAAGACTTATAACTAGAAATAGCCAGTAGATTGAACTGCTATATTTAATTTATCTATGAACTTTAGTAAAAGATTTACACATTGTAGTCTAAACAGAAGGCTCTTATTTTGTACGCAGAGTTGCAGACAACTGCAAATGTAGCTCTTGTTCTGTCATGTTTTTCTGTGAACATTTTCCAGTTCTGGCAAGGTTTATGCCCTGTTAACTTACATGCAAGGTATTAAAAATATATGTATTGGCTGTTTATGTTTAAGAAAATGTAACAGCAGAGTTTGAAATCTAGTTGTTTAGGGTTTGTTCACACTAATGCATTGGGACTGATTTATTAAAGCTCCCCAAGGCTGGAGAGGATACACTTTCATCAGTGAAGCTGCATGAAAAAAGCAAACCAGTGATGGATCTGGTCCAGGATTTTAAACATTTGCTGACAAATAGCAATCTCCTTTTAAGAAATCCATTCCAGGTTTGCTGGATCACCTAGCTTCACTGATGAAAGTGTGTCTTATCCAGGCTTGGAGAGGTTTAATAAATCATGCCCATTGCTTTAAAGCATGTTTTTCTGTGTGGAAATGCATGACTTAACGTAGCGTGTGGCAGTGCACAATACGAGCGTGTCAGGTTGTATTGGTAATGGCAGTCCAAATGCAATGTGAGGTATAAATGAGCAGCTCCTCTAATGTCACACCTATGTCCTTAAACTTCATGGTCTGTTCTTTTTGTGTGCTAAGCATCTAATGCAGGGTTAGAAGAGTCTGTTTTTAGGGGGTTATCTCACTGAAGCTAGAGGATCAGCAAAATAGCCAGTAGGCTTGCAATGGCAGCACCCATATTTCTCTCTGGAAAGGTTTACTTTTAAAGTAAAGCTTCCATTTCTACCATCTCATCGGAACTTTTTAGGAGGCTTTCATGATCCTAAGATTTCCAGCAGCGCAATTGTCAATGATTTCAAGGATTTTTTTAGTAGGGTGGGCATTGACAGGTAAAAAGTTTGGATATCAATTATTGTGCATAGCCACATCTACAATTTTGCAACATCTTTTAGGCTAAGTTTCCACAGGCAGTTGGGAGAAGTTAAGTTCCTTCTTAACAACCTCATGCAGACCACTGCTGCCTGGCAGATGTTCCAGATGTACAGGGTCTGAGTACCCTAGGGGGGGCATTTGAGGATCTCCATCAAACTACTTTATTTGCAGCATAGTTCTCCCCAGAGCTTTTTAGCCGGTTGCTCCGCCCGGCTGATTTGAATACCCCGCCCAGCTCTCGGCAGCACTCATCCTCTGATGCACGGATCTCAGTGAAGCTGATCTATGCTCTGTGCCCTCCTGTGCAGCCTTCATGTGAAGGAGACATAGGCAGCCCCGCCCCCATCTCATAGCACGAGCTCAGATTTCTGCCTTTGAAATGTATCCACTGCTAGCTGCGTGTGAATTCTGCATCCTCACAGCTCTGTGTACAAACCTCCAGCAGGGCCACGGCGCTGATCACATTTTTGTTTCCTGCAGTTTAAACCGAACTCATCCCTCTTCTCCTGTCATCATACGTGCATACAGCAGATTCTGATTTAAGTTCTGTTGTTTTGGTCATTACCAAGGCTAATGTTAAGTCAAGTTCAAATGCTTGCACTATCTATTTAAGGCTGAAACTTTTTAAACTGAAAATTAAAAATTACACTTACTTTTAATCCCACAGATCTCTTGATGGCGCTGGACCTTACCTCGATCTGGTCCCACGCCATCCTAGAATTCCTCTTTGTCCTGGCACTGAGCAAACGCTGGACACCACCATCTTCAATCTCCTCTTCGTTCGTTGTCTTGTCTTCTTGCTATGTTGAGCAGATGCACGCACTGACAGGTGCGAGATTAGGTGACATAGCCCGCTGTAAAGGGTATAAAGAAGAGAGCCGATCTCACTGTGCATGCATGAGATCGGCATCTCGTTCCCTTGAGTGGAAAAAATGCCCCTTCTGCTCATACCTGAGATCGGGCATACCCAGAAGGAGCACCCAGATCCTCCAGGGATGCATGGCGTAGATATGGCTCTGGGCTTCCATTCAATCTTGATCACCCGGGGGTTCTGCACTTTTGTTTGAAGGGTTGTTGCACTTTACTTACATACTTTTACTGCCCATATATTTTTTTTTTTTTAAATTGTCATTTTTATTGAAATTTTCACAAAAAGAAAGAAGGAATTTACACATAACTCATTAAGGTTGGGGAGAATGTAGTGGAACAAACAGTCACTAAGAACAGTTATGTATATGGGTTTAAGGGGGGTAAAAAAAAGGTCAATATTAACACATAAGTAAAGTCCATACATATCAAGCGGTTCTATAAGAAGACTGCCCATATATTTATCTTCATTGCCTTTGTCACAAAGAAACATTTTTTATCAAGCAGGTCATATCCTGTTTACAAAGAGCTGTGAAAAAAACTTTGTATTTTGCGGTCAGTTCATCTGTTAAGCAGAGTTTTCATGGTTTGTTTACTTGGCAAAAAGAAGCTTATCTGCAGTTGTACATCAACCAATCAGTGTATGGGCCCTTATTTGTAAAAAAAAATATTTTGTTTTCAGAAGTAAGAATGGGGTAGCAAATCTGTTGGAGCAGAGGAGAAAGACTTCAATTTTATTTTATTTTACCCTGGAGTTGTTGCCCAGCACCAATGATGTTGATTAACACTGTTAACATGCACTAGTTTATTAAGTGATACATGCCCTGTTTTTACTAGTACCCCTTTGCATTATATAGTGATTTCCTAATTGGGCAGTTTTCCAAACGGTCATTATACAAACACAATTTCCAAGATACCAGCAATGCTGCCACATCTTACTTAATTACAAAGGAAGCCCTGTGCTTCTGAGAATTAAGGCAGCAGCCATTTCTGTCATCCTGGCAATTGTGTTTCTCAGGCAATCAAGGTGGGTCTCTAGCTTCAATAGTTTAAGCCTGAACTCTGAATTTATACAAAGCTTCTCTTTGCCTCGTAAGGATTACATGCTCATTTATGTATAGTGGGAATGTAGGGAGACTTATTTACCTTACCTTTATTTGCCTGTTTGTCGCTGCATTCTTGTTGTATTTGATGCTCCGAGTGTAGGAGACAATTTTAGTGCCTTCAACTGGTGCACAGAGCGACTTACAGGATAGGCTGTGGGCAACCTGTCGGACAGCGAAGGAATCATTTAAACAAAATTCTTGCCCCTAGAGCTTAATGTGTTAATGTTCACAGGTCAGGGTTAGCCCGACTTCAAAGAGAAGGGAAGCAGGACTTGGAGTACAAAACACCATAATGTGGCTTGTCCAGTGCCTTATAACATTTCAGTTTACACAATGTATTTATAATTGTTTTGGAAGGTTGGACTGCAAAGATTGTATAATGTTAATGGCTGTGCTAAAGTCATGCAATTGTGCACCATGGCACCTAATGGAGGTTATTTGCTTATGCACAGATAGGTCAGCCTACCATCTGGAATGAAATATATAGTGACTCAAAGCAAGCATTTTCAGGAAAGGTTTCAATAGTTTGTGTACTTATCTTGGTACTGGTTTCTTTATATATACCTAAAACGTGGTAACCATTTCATGAAAGATTTTATGTTCCTAAACTTAAAATTTATTTAGGAAGCTGAAGTACACGTTGGAATGTGCATTACGATGAAGATTCTGTAAATTGGGATATTGCAGAGCTCAAGAATTACGACTTTCATATAAATAAAAGCTATACTTCTCTGTTAGCAGGAAAATGATAGAGTGATGTCTGAAAGTGAAACAGTTAATAGTGATAAAACATTAAGATTACATTTTTTGAAGGTGTATTGGATGAATTTAAACAAAAGTAAACCCACACTACTTCCCTGTCTCTGTACCCTCTCATGACGCTGCCATCTTCTGTCTTCGCTTTTGATCTACATTATCTTGATTGTCCAGAAGGATGTAATTCCTGCACATGGGAGTTCATTTGTTTCCAGCATTCACATGGGAAGGTGGGATTAGAGAGTATCCTGGTAACTGAAGCTGAAGCCACGCATGCGCAGCTCAGCAATTTGACGGAAACCTTGGAGCTAAAACCCAGCAGGAAGAGGGAATAAGTCAGACGTGACATGCCTGACCCTTTCTGCAACAATGACCTGTCTGATCATGGATTCTTAAAACTTGAAATTTAGTTCCACTTTAATAAAGATAAAGCTGGCAAAAGTGTGGTTGGTCAGCTTTTTATTTTAGGCAGTGTATATTTATTTGGGACTCATGTCAGGCAAAGCATGTGCAGGCAAAGCACAGGAGCTTGAATTTGATTTTAAGATGAAATGGAAGCCAATGAAGAGAACTACAAAGAGTTGCAGCAGAAGAGGAACGGTGGGAAGGATGGATGAGTCTGGCTGCAGCATTCATAATACATTGTAGAGGAGAGAGTCAGGTTAGTGGAAGAGGTTACAGTAGTCCAGACGAGAGATGATAGGAGGGTGTGTTTGGTGGGCACTGGGGACAGGTTAGGGGTAGATTTTGGAGATGTTGTGAAAGTGACAGGACCTGGAAAAGTTCTAAATATGGGGAGTTAAATGAGAGGGCAGAATCAAAGGTGACGCCATTTGGAATTTGAGGGGGGAAGATGATGAGTTCTGTTTTATCCAGGTTGAGTTTCAGAAACCTGTCAGACATCCATGATAATATGTCCGACAGGCAGCATGAGATCTTATCCAGGACTGATGTAGACAAGTTGGGTGGACAGATAGATTAGTGTACAAAAATATTGATATATTTTGCTGTTGTAACAAAATTTAGGATCGATTGCTGCTTTATATATTGCTGACTTATTTTCTCTAAAAATAAATAATATTAGGCCTTCTTTGGGTTGTGCATTTGCTGATTGCATAATTCTTTCTATCATGCTGGCTGCACCTACAAAAACATTTCAGTGGCAAGATAGTATGTGCAGCCCCTTCCCCCTTGTGTGTTTAAAAATACAGAGTAAGCAAGTTGTCATTTAGCAAAGGCAATGTTATTGCTCCAGTGTGCCTCTTGTCATTATACTCACAAGTGCATTCCAAGCCTCTGGGGGCTGTGACACTGAAAGCCGCTTCCAAACCTTGTTTTGGAGTTTTGAAGTGCACCTGTCACTTATTTGTGGCCCTTCAGAGTCTGAAACTAGTTACTAGTAAAGTGGTTGGCTGTAAATAGATCTTCATTACCCAGGTCAGAGTTTGTAAAAAATGAAACCTGGCTGCATGATGCTGCCGGACCAAGACTGAGACACAATACTTCTAATATTGGCACAAGACGGGGGCTTTTGCTACCTCTCCTATTTATCATAGCCTTAGAATTGTTATCTATATCCATCCAAAGCCAAAACACTCATGCAGTAATTATCGCTGAAAACGAACAATTAACAACCGATCGTCCGATAATCGTTAACACAAAAAAGTGCACAACAGGCCGGCGACGACGATGAACGAGGAATGTCGCTGGAAACGAACCAACGACCTGACGGATCCTATGGGCGATGATCTGCCCTATCTATTGTGTGTACGGTCATTCAGTGATCATGCATTGTTCTGTGATACACTTTCTCCTGTACACGTCACTTCCTGCATCGTTCAAATGATCGTATCTAGTGTGTGTACATTATTGTTGGATTATATCGATATATCGTTACAGCATGTAGAGAATAGTGCACAATACGATCGTTGAAAATAATCGTTGATCGGTCGTTATCGTTCGTTTTCTAAGGATAAGTATTGCACGTGTGTACATTGCCTTACTGTTTATCTTCTCCGTTACTCCATTACCTGATGCCTTTCGGTCTTGAAATGTTCCCAAAATTTTTAGATATCTTAAAGTTTATTTTATTTATATATATATATATATATATATATATATATATA
>NC_092858.1:168517011-168575066 GCF_032062135.1 Pyxicephalus adspersus
GTGAATTATGCCTAAGAATTATAGCCTACAATGAAAAAAATTTCCATGCAAAAAATTGTACTGCTTTTTACATGGAAATTTGGACAGAATTAGGGAGGGTAAAGTTTATTTGGGGTTCTAGGGGACATGGGTTTCTAGAGAAGAACACTATACATCCCCAATCCAATTGAAGGAGAGATCCTAAATCTCCTAAATTATCATAGAGCAGCCTAACCCAGTTAATAGTTTTGGTACATATAAATCGGATTTGATAAATATGAAATACAAAGTGGAAGCTTCTTACCCCAAAGATCTTCTAATTCTTTAAATGTACTGCAAGGGCTGTTTTGGAAAACAGATGTTTGCAAGAGAGCGCACAAAGTAGTGGTATTTTGTACTAGTTGCTCTCCACCATTTTAAACAAACTAACCAACAGATTGGCTTAGAATGCAGATGTAAGTCAGGTGGGGAAAGATTGTGTCTGAGGGAAGTGAGATGTCTTTGTTTTGTAAATTTGTGTGCTCATTGCACTTATTCACCTCTGGGAAGTAATGTAGCTGTGTAAAAGCTATGGTGACTCTGTATACTGTTCTGCAAGTGAACATTGTAAAAATGTGGTGGATTTCATAACTTATAAGCAGCCACTGAGAATCTGGGGCAAAAGTTATTTGTTGTGTGACCAAATGTTTGTTTCTAAGTTAGCAATGCTTTCTTTCCTGTTCTGTTTTGGCTGTATATCATAAACTCAAACCTGCCTGACAGGGCATGTTCTTCTTGTCAGTCACAGGTTCATGCAGCTTGTTGTATGACTTTCTTTAACTCCGTCTCCTTCATTCTGCTCAATGGGGGATGCATGAGTTGCATTGCAGAACTTTTTATAATTTTTATAATAAAAGTCTGTTATTGTTGTAGGTAGTGTCTCAGGAAAGCAAAAAAGAAGATATTTACCTATACAATGCAGAGCTCCTTTTCATAGGAATTGAAATTCCCTAAAAACCACACACGAAAAGGATTTTTATATCCATAGATGTAGGCAGCTGAAGTTGCATGCAAATCCCAATTTTTTTTTGTAACACTTGACCAAGACCCCTCAGAAATTCTCTATTGTTTACAGTGCATAATAAAATTGGGGAGAACCTCAACAAAAAAGTCTGTCTTGTGCCTTTATAAGATAGAAATGACCTCTATATATGTAAATTGTTCCTTAACAATATCTCAAAAGATTCTTTAACAAATTGAGTTCTCGGGTAAAAAGGGGGTGGGGGTACCATTTCATTAAACTTGCCCAAACTAAAGAAGGTAAATCCTGTTTCTTTTTACGCAGATGCTGATACAGGAGCTAAATGAATTTAAGGTAAGCACTTATTTATTTATTTTTTTAACATTCATAAGGTATAGTACTAATCATTTCTCTTTACCTGATGTAATAACTTCAGTAGGATGCTCGAATATGTTCTAGGGCCATAGGTGCTAGGATATCCCTGCTCCATCTTACTTAATAAAACGTGTCCAATCAAATCTTTATTTGAGGGGCTAAGTGACAGTGATTTTATTAATTTCCAAAACAGAAATACATTTTAGTGGACATTTGCTGTGTTTAGGGCTCAAGTCTTTCTGGAGTTGATTTACTAAAGAAGTTTAGGGTGTTGATTTTAAAAAGTGGAAAAACATTCAGCAGGGGATAATGTATTTGCCTTAGTAAATGTAAACGTTCCCTTTGCAAAGAATATCTAATTGCATGCAAGAATAAAATGAAAATACTTTTTTTGTGCATATAATTGGGTGGCTGAAGTTGGCAGAACCTCATCTTATATACTCATCAAAGTGAAATATTGTTTTTTGTTTTTTTTTCATTTATGTACCTGTATTGTATTTAGCTGTTCTTAAACAGGAAATTGAATTCTGTTTTAACATGCATCATATCCTAAATTCATATTTGGCCCCTACGTGGAAATTGTAGGGGATTTAGTATACTAGAGCTGAGTGCTGCCTTGTAAGGTTTCTTTTCCTACCATAAACTTTGAGGTATTCTGTTAACGTGGTCAGTACAATCTCATATGGTTTAACATGTTAAGCCATTTTATTCATTTAAATTTGCAATAAACTATCAAATTGTACTAGCATTGATTTGCATAGTACCTTGTCTTTTGAGTTTAATTGTAAAAAGGTATGTTTACATTTTTTACTCTCTTCTGTATTATAGCTACTTCCAAACAGATTGGATTGGCAGGGCAATGAACACAGCAGAACCTATGAGGAAATGGTAAGTGCAATGTCATTTTATTGTAGGATCATGTTTTTTGTACTCTTGTAAAGGGAGGCATGCACCTTACAATAAGCCTGAAATTGTTTCTATTGCCCCAATGTGCTGGAAGACCACATTTATCAAGGGAATAGAGTTTCAGACAAAATGATGCAGACAATGCTTGTTTTAGACACTTGCTGAAGTGTGTCTTTTGTGTTTTTTCATAAAAGATTTGATTACTGTAGTGTACCAAGTTTACCTGTATCCTAAAAAAATTGTTTTTTGCATTAGGCAAAGCTCCCACCAAAATAATCTTGCATCTTTATACGTTCCACATATTTATCCTGCCTTACTCGTTAGTGGTGAGCTTCTTTACATTTATCTATGTTCACACTCCCAGAAGTAATAGTAGTAATGGTCCTTTCGTCTTGAGGGGCAAGGTGGCTATTGGCCTTCTGCCTACATAGTCAACATGTCCTTCAGTTTTTTGATTGAGCTTTAAAGCAGAACTAAAGTTTCATTTTTAAAAATCCACTAACAGGTAGGTCATTAATGCAGAAAGGGACAGCCAATGTCCCTTCTGTATTAATCTCTCCTACCTGCCTTATCACTCTGGGTATCTGTCAATTAGATGAGTTGCATTTCTGTTATAAACAAGCTTTCAATGGCAGCTTCCATATTTCCATACTCACTTACTCCCATTCGGAACCTAGGATAAAATGTGTTCTGGCTGAGAGAACCTGTTCTAAATATTAGTTAGGCTGCTACTGTCAACCGCCTTTTTTAGTATCTTACCCTTCTTATATTTGTATTTCAATATCTTTATTGAATTTTATAGGAACAAGTACAATTAAGTCAACATAGAAAACAAGGTATTAACAAAATTAACTGAACAAGGGTCGGCAAGGTATAGATGTACATGTATGGACATTGATTAACGAGTCATACAATGTCTGAACCCCAGAGTTGCTATAATCCTGGTATATCTAAAAGGAATAAATTCCTGAGAACAATGAATGAGGGAACATGACATACCATCTGAGCTTGTTCAAAAAGGTAAACCCATATACATCAAAATTTTAAACATGAAGGTAAACCAAGCCTGTGCCCCCGTTATAGAATAAAACAAAGACAAAACAAGAAACAATTAAACTACTGGGAGGGGAGGAGAGGGAAGAGGAAGTCGTGCAGACCGTTCACATTAGCATATTATATCTCACCAGGGAGGCTGAATCTATATTAAGCATTGTTAAATACGATCCAAGGTTCCCATATATCTTTGAATTTATCCAACGAATTCTTTAGAGTGTGGGTCAATCTATCATTAATCATAATCCAGTTCAATTTGGTGTGTATAGGGTCTAATGATATCGAGGGGGACTTCCAGGCTTTGGCTAGGGAGATTCTGGCCGCCAATAATATCAATCCGATCAATTTTTTTGAGGGACCAGGGAGGGACACATCAAGCCTGCCAAACAGGGCTGCTTCAACAGTGCTACCAATCGGTTGATGGAGAACGGTAGATATCAAATCGAACACCCTGTCCCAATATCTTCTGGCTATAGGACATGACCACCAAATATGAAGCATTGAACCTCTAGCGTACCCTTCTTATATTTACTGCAAAATCAGAACAGGTTTTTGGAACAAGTTCCTTCACAGAAAGCTTGGTATAAGAAGTGAAATGTCTTGGCTGCAGATACAAACTCTAGGTCTGTGGGTAGCCCTATGTATTGTGTACTGTACGTTTACTCTTGGTTTCTGTCCACATCCCTCGCCTATGTAGCGTTAGATCAGGTTTTGGAATTCCAAGAAGTCTTGGCTTCTCAGATTACCCTACTGGCAACTAACTTCATTCAGACTGAATATGGACCCTGGAGATTTATTTGCTCTCCTCCCCTTAGGTGTAATTTCTGTATTAAACATTATTGAAGGGATGTATTTCACTGATCAAGTGCAGCTTTTTAAAGTTTTGTTTTCTTTTTCCCAGACTTTACAAATAACCTTTGTTGTTAATGCAGAATTAGTGCACTTTAAACAAAGTAAACTAAAGTTCCACTTTAAAATTTGGCATCAGACAATGTTTTATTGCAGTAAGACAGACAATGTCCTTTCTGCAATAAGTTTTATGTTCCTGATTGCCATCCCATCTGTCATGCGCAGCTCAATATTAGTTGCCTGTATACCTGGCACATTGCGGGTGCCAGGACTAAATGAACTTTGGCAAACCTGTGCGGCAATTACATCATTCCAGCCTGATCAGTCAAGAAAAAAAGAAGGGAGAAGTTGGCAGTGCTTGTGACAGAATCAGTAAAGGCAGTGTTGAATCTAGAAATTGTTTTAAGCTGGGTGGGAAGAAATTGTAGGCAGCCCCTGGATTGTGACCCCAACTCTTCAGTAACCACCGAAAAACAGCCGGGTGGTTACTGAAAAGTGCCAGCTGAAGGGGGCTGGGGAGAACACTGGGTATAGGCGAGTATTCCCTGGATTTAGTTTGACATTAAGCAAACAAAGTTGAATACTATTCGTAATACTTTATTTGCTCTATCATTACATTTTTGTAGACAAACTTTTTTGGATATGCTTGTTTTCACCCCCGGGAACACTATGAAGATTTTAATCTTGCTCCAAACAGAAAACAAAATAAAAGAATATAAAAAAATTCAATAGTAAAGAATATAACCCTCCCAAGATTTGTTTAGGTGTCTGTATACAACTGCAGTGACATTTTTAGTTAATTCTTGCTGCAGAAGGAACCTTCATTTTTACTCTTCCCTGCTTCTGGTTTTATTTCTTCGTTGTGGTTCATTCCCTGTACTTGATAATGGTAATGTGAAAATGGAAAAGGATACCACAAAAGTTAACGCCTGCTTTACAACACTGTTTGTCATTTTGATGTATTGTAGTGCCTGCAGCAGGGCATCTCCTGCTCGTCCTTTCATTTTCCCTATAGAACAGAACACTGTTCTCGTGAGGAGATGAACAACACACCTGCACATCCTTTGCTAGTAAAACTCAAGGTTTTGAGTCTGACTAACCGAGAAAGATGATACTGTTTGTTTAGCAGAGTTAAGGAAGATGATTCTACTATACCTGTGAAAAAGCTTTTCAGGTGTGAGACTGCAGAACCCACTGTAATAGTGTTTTAGCGCAATGTGACAGCATGTTTTTAAAGCCTCCAAGTTAAATTCATTATCTTATGCTGCTTCTACCTCCAAGGGCACCTAATGGAACAGCTAATACTTCTGGGTAATGTGGAGCTTTTTTCTTCCTTCCGTTGACATTGCTCAGGTGCAGCCAGTTGCCCAAGCACGGTCACATTAAAGGGGCAACATCAACATTTTTCCCAGCTTCTGACGCATACGAAACAGAATTCTGACTTTGACAGCAGAGACAAGCGCGTCCTAGAATCATTGGTATTGTATATTTAACCGGAGTAAGGAGCTGAGGCTGTTTGAAACAATTTTTCAATTTGCGCTGAAATGAGTCTGGTTACTTGTTGTCTTTTGTATGTTAAAAGCTTGTTTTTTTTAAAATTGAAATGTCTGTGTCTTTAGTCGTTTTATTGTTACTATTTTTGCCTGGTGTTGTACTTTTTCTACATTTTAATTGCAGTCAAGTACTGGTACATTAGTAACATATCAAAGCATACAGAGACTATACAGTAAAGGAGAGGACACCAACCACAAGCAAAAGTATGGTGCAGACTCAAATGAGCCAGCTTTATCGTAAAAAGACCATAGTATGAATATACCACAACTTTAAGACTAAGATGTAACATGTAAAAATCCAGAAAATTGTAAGTTTTAACTTCAGTATAAAAAAGAGAAAACTGAAAAGGAAGATAAAGACCAGGAAAAGAATGGAAAAAAAAGGGGAAAGGTGTCACAGTTCCATTATGCACTGTAAGCCAACTACAGGAAAAATACCAGACAACCCAGGTGGCACCTGCGTTCCAGAGAAGAGAGAAATCGGTTCCAGTATTAAAATAAATCAGAATTTTATTTACTTCTGTTGCTGTGAATATTGGAATATGTTCCTGACACTTATTAGTACCCAACAAGCTGCTTGGATAAGCAGAAAAGCATTTTTAACATAGAGACCAGATGAATGTTCCCACTATTTATACCATGACCTGGATAAATGAATCTTCATAGATAATGATGTGATTTTGTTTGCTTTCAGGTGTCGGCTAACAAGTGTGTGGCCCCAGATCATTTGCTAAAATTATGTCAGAGTTTAACATCCCTATTTGATAACCACTCTCCAGCCAACCTCTCCAGAACAAGTTCTTTGCTTGGCCTTGCCAAACAGTCCGCTCTACGTGCAGAAAAAGGTATATTGTTCATTCATAAGTGCTTTATTATCTGCTTAAAATAAAAACATGTTAAAAAAAAGAAATATTGTAGGCTAACTATCTTGACCAAGTTCAAAAGATGCCTGGTTGTGCTTTGTTTAAATACTTTTAATGTACTGACCTGGAACAAGCATGCATCCAGTGAGTTCAGCTGGATTAGCATGATTGCTGGGGAACAAACATTTCAGAAAGACGGGTTGATGGTCAATGCATTTTTTTGTATGGGTCATCTTTAGATGTTTTTGTACTTGATGGGAATCTGAAAGCACAGAAAAATAGTGATTGCCATTACTGGCTTGTTTTTTTGTGAGGGGCTGACACCAAGACTAAAGCTGCGTACACACTTCCAATTTTTGTCGTTGGAAAGGATCTTTCACGATCCTTTCCAACGACAAGGGAGTGCACGATGCATGAACGGTGTTTTTTTTATATTCATGATATCTACTAGACCCTTGTTCGGACATATTTCTGTAACACACAGGTCTAAAATGTAAAAAAAAAAAAATTTCATGAAAAACAGTGTAACGCTTTTGGTACAGAAATCTAGACATCAGTGTAACGCCCAGGAGGTTAATGTGCATTTCTAGTTGTTTTAAAAGATATTGTTTATGGGGGAACTAAAGACTTGTTACTGGTAGGTAAAGTATATTTTGAGTTAAATGGAAGTTTTGTACTTTGTGTAAAGTTGTTTTTTTATTTTTTCTGTGTGCAGCAACATCCTTTTCTGCAGATAAATAAACAAATATAATAGTTTTTAGGGCTTACTGATTTTCAAAATCAATCTCTAGACCCTTTGACATACATGTTTTCATCCCACATTCTCATCAGGTCACAGAAATGCTCAGTGTAGCCCAAAATCATTTGCCACTCTTCAGCGTGGGAGACCACCAGAAGTGCCTTATAGCAGGAGGAAGCCACCGTTTGTTGGTATGTAAATATCTCAACCCTTCTAAATGTGCTGTCAGAAAACACCCACAAATTACTCCCATTGTTTAGTTTTTTTTTTCTTGTGTTATAGTGGATGTGCATCATGGTAAACACCTTTCCGGAGCAACGCAGTTTGCGTCTGCATTTCCTGTAACCATGTACCAACATATTAAGATGCAGAAAAGGATTCTGGGTCACCTCTCTTCTGTCTACTGTGTTGCATTTGACCGGACAGGACAAAGAATTTTCACTGTGAGTTATTTTATGCTAAATCAATAAATTAACAATTCCTAAACAGATATTCAACTCAAAAAGAAAGTTACATAACCGGGCCCCCTTCCCTAAATTGCCTTTTATTAGGTGTTCCACTGCATCTGGAAAAAATTCATATGATATTTATTTTACAAATCTTCTGTCCCAGCGCTGTTCTGGCATCGCAACCCTTCTGGGAAAATTCCCAATGACCACATAGCAGCTGAACTCTCATGAGAAAACTCTTTTGGAATGGACTGTAGTGTCGTCTTGTATAATTTCTCTTACTCTTCACTCACCAGCATCTTCCTGGAAGGATGGGGAGCATACACCTACAATGCAGGTGGTGGGGAATGAAGTATAATTCTAATTTTTACCTTTTTGATTCACAACTACTACTAGTTGGTTTGGGAAGGAGTAGGAAGCCCACACGTTGTATACAGACCTTCTACGCATGGATGGTTTGTTTTAAGCCATTTGTCTTTCAAGGAATCTGTTATCAGATCAGTTAAACCTCTCTACCTGACGTGTGAAAACGTTATCTGTTTAGCTGTTATACTGAGGCATTTTTTTATTTTTTACATGCTCCCTATAACCATTTTTTGCCTTTTGTACTATAGATAGGATACTATTTACCTTGAGCTTGACAGCCTTATACCTATGGAGCTAATTTGCTGTCTGCTTTTCTGCTCTCCTGTACCGTTCCATTCCCTTTGTTGTTTTTTCCCCCTCTGCACTCCTCCCCACTACGGCCTGTGCTTTTTACCATTTATCTTTCGGTTTATTACCTCTGTTTCCCACTTTTCGTGTTTTGCCTCCTCTACCACATGACCTGATCTGCTGACTACTTCCTCCCCTACATAGTGGCAAATGAATATCTATATCCATTCTCTATTTTAAAAATGTTATAAAATATATCCTTAACTCGATCTCTGCATGTAAAAAAATATATAAATATTTTAATCATTTAAATATCCCTGCGATAGTGGCCAGACAAGTGCCAGTCTGGGTACTGACAGCTGCCTTTACATCTATTTCTTGTTCTTTGATCACCCCTTCCTTTAAATCACACATGGTGTTCATAACTTCTAATGACCTGTAAAAGAGAAATGGTAGGAAGCAGTTCTTAACTTTATATTTAGAAAATGACTCTGGAAATGTATAGGAACTTTTCCTAAACAGCCAGTATTGTTTGCACTAGGGTCTTTAAGTTAAAGCTGAACTTCAGAAAAACCCAAGATAGATATAAAGATATGTATATATACACAGAAGTAAAATTTAAGTAATTGTTTTACTTGCTTTCAAACATGTTTCCTAACCTCTTCTTCACAAGTACATAAAAAAAACAAAAAAGAGTTGTGTCTGTGCGACACAGTTTGCCAGATACATTGGTAAGTAAATGTGGGTTGTTCCAAAGATTTTGAGGAATAAAGGGGTGGACAGAAAGGGGCTTTTTTAGGTTTTACTTATATGTATTAAGCAGCCAATTTGTCATCATCACATATTAGGGGCACAGTTAACAAAGTTTAACAAGAAGGCGTATCCGTGTTGAGTTAGGAATAATGTAGTTGTCTCAGTGCCCGACTCGTTTCGCCATGTGGCTTCCTCAGGGGAGGTGGATACTTTGGAATTTGGTATTTGAATTGATGGTCCAGGATTATTAGTTGAGGATGCAATGAAAAATATATAATGTAGAAGTCCAAAAGGGGAGTTCCAAATATGAAAGTACCCTCCTAAAGAAAATGTAATTCATTTTGAAGGCTGATTGGTGAATACAGGATGACCACTTGGCATAAAGACAGAGATGCTGTATCAAGTTGCTTAGTGAAAAGTGTTGCTTGATTTACCCGCATTGAAGGGTACTGCCTTGAACCCACTTTTCACTGACTGAACTTGAGACAAAATCTCTGTGAAGCTATTAGTACAGCTACAGACACTTCCAACGTCATGCTAACAAAAGAAACTGGGTCACACAGACACAACTCTGTCATCTTTGTTTACACTTGTACTTCTATGTACTTGTTGTTAAACCAGTTTGTTTTATTACTGCAAAACCATCATTACACGTTCCTGTATTATAACATTTTCTCCATGCTTTGAGAAATTGTAAAATTGTTGATTTTTGTTTGTAATGTGTGACCGTACTGGTGAGAACACTGTTCATGTACATGTTGATTAACTTGTGTGCCCACTATTATTCCATTTATTCTGTTGAGTCATAATGGTTACAGTTTTTTGTAATAGTATGTAAATCATGAAATTGCATTTTAACAGTTTAATATGGAGATGCCTTAAAAATCCAATTTAGGAATGTTTTTTTTTTTTTTTTTGTATACCATTCTGTCTTCTAATACCAAATAGATGCATTTGTTTTTTGGGTTTGAAAATTGGCTTTTTTTGTGGCAGATTTTTGTTTTGCGGTACATATATTCTACTGTTTCTGTGTCTTTTAGGGCTCGGATGACTGCTTGGTGAAGATCTGGTCTGCGGTTGATGGCCGGCTGCTAGCTACACTAAGAGGTCACTCGGCAGAGATCTCTGAACTTACTGTGAATTTTGAAAACACTCTGATTGCTGCTGCAAGTTGTGAAAAGATTATCAGAATTTGGTCACTAAGAACGTGTGCACCTGTCGCTGTGCTACAAGGTCACTCTGTGTCCGTGACTTCTTTGCTTGTAAGTACTTAGACACTTGTGTCAGAAGGCAAAAGTCTTGTTTTATAAGTCCTGGGCCTGTGCTTATTGACAAACTCCATTATTCAATAAAATGCCTAAGTGCTGTGTGCCTAGTATGCAACCTATACAAGTCAAATGTTTGTTGTCCAGTTATGAGTTTGGTTTGCCTGCTTGATTTGTAGCTCTGGGACAATTTGAAACCGCTTGCAGATGAGCAGTTATAATTACTGATCATTTCTTTTTAATATTTTTGAAAAATTAAAGGGTAATTAACCTCCCTAGCGGTAAATTTCTTTCCAGATTTATATGTCTAAAAGCAGTACAATGTTTTTCATAAAAGTTTAGTTTACAGTATAATATAATAAGAGTATAATAAAGTTTGAAACACAAAATCATGTAAAAATAATAAGTTAAATAAATAATAAAAAATAATATATATATATATATATATAATAAATATGTATAAGTTTTTTTTCTTAAATTTAAAAATAAAATATTATACTCATACTATTATATATACTGTAAAATAAATGTTCTTGAAAACACTTTATTGCATTCAATACAGTTATTTTGTATTGAATGCAATACAAATGGATTTTGAATTTCCCGTCCCACCGGCAACGTACACACGCACCAAAGTCACCGGGAACTCCCCCGGTCATTGTGTGAAGAAGAAATAAGCCTGGGATCGCAGTGATGGACAGCGCGGGACACTGGCGGATCAGGTAAGCACTGTATTTAGTATCTTTCTTTTTTTCTACCCCGAGTTAAACTCGGGGTTACCGCTAGGGAGGTTAAAGGAGTCGATCATCAAATTGTACAACATTATGTAAGGGTGGGAGTCCCTTTTCATAATAAAAATGTTTTTTTTTACATTTTTTTTTGAGAAGGTCCTCCACTCTTCTGTTTTCAGTGACGGTAAAGACTAGAGCGAAAACCTTAAGCCTTCTGGGATACTTGCGGTACATATCCCAGAAGCTGTTGTCTGCTCCTTGTGAAATTGTGCTTACGTTATGGGGGAACTTTCCTCTAATAAAAAAAAGTGCTTGATCTCACACATGTGCAGTGCAATGGGCACTCTTTTTGAAAGAAGAAACGTCGCCCGTTCTGGCACCAGCACAGTATGAGTTCAAGAGACGCCAGGAAGATCCTGGAGGAAACATGGCGCTGCTGGACAGAAGGCCAACCCCTGGAAAGAAGAGAGATGCCAAGTCAACGCAGGACTCACTGGGTGCTGTTTGTACATGGATCAAGGGATTATACCAAGTATAAAGGTAAGTTGAATTCATTTTTTTTTTTCCCACTTTAATGTTGTTCAAGATCAAGCCTACTAATTACATTGATTTATACATTCTCAAATTTTAATGGATGTTTCATGTTTGAAACAATTCAAGTGTAAATGGCAGTTTGGGGGAACTCCATGTATATTTGGTCTCGGGTGTAGTTATACAAAAGAAACCGTGTTCTCAGTCACTAAAGGCACAGTGTGATCTTGACATTTAGTAAATATGTGTACCTATGATATGTTTTAATTTTTTTTTCTTTTTTGGTTACAAGTCAACTCTGCTGGATAGGCCTTTGAAGTGTTTGTTTTTTTTTTTTTTTTTCCTGTTTCATACCTTTGTTTAGCCATGTGAATTCAATTCACATTCCTGTGCCATACCACAAATGCAAGGATCACTGGTTCCTGGTTCATCTTTACCTTACTGCTAATTGGTTACAGTTGATACTAATTGTTTATCCAGTGAGCTTTGCTGCATCTGACAACCTAGAATTCCACAACAATAAATAAACCATAGCAATATAAAAAAGAAGCCTACAATGATGCTGTTTTAAATTTTGCATACCTTGTGCATTGCCCTCTCATTCATCATTAACCACTTTTAGCCTCTTGTGATGGCTCAAGTCTCTATATTTCCTTGTAAAAAAGCTGCCTATTTTTTTGGTCTTGTAAATGTTTGGGTTGTCTAGAGTTAATTGCAAATGTGTGACATGTTTCCAAAGTGGCCCAGTGATGAAGATTGTGATAGTTACTTTTAGCGTTTTACAGCCAACTTTGATTTCCCAACATGAGAATATTTTGAAACATAAGGCCAATTATGCTTCATGTACAGGTTCCTGGCCCAGACCTACCCAAAACAGTAGAAGATCCACCTCCATGCTGGACTGTTGGGTTGGGGTGTTTCCCTTCATATGCCTTTTGACTCTTTTCCAAAAAACAATTTGGTCTAGAAGTTTATCTGCTATAGACTGTAAATGTGGTTTTCTGTGACCTTGCTGCCCCAAAAACAAATTCTGACAGATTCTTTTCATAGTGTCTGTACATGATTGTATAACTATCATTCCTGGAGAGTAGCTAAGCCTTAATGGAAAGGACTCATTGCTAATTTCTCTTTTTTTTTTTTTTTTTTTTTTTTTTTTCCCCTGTGTGGGCTGAAAATGTAAACCACCAAGAAATATGTGTCTCTTAAAAGTTTTTTTATTTTTTTTTAACTTTTAGTTCAGCCCACTGGTTAAAGGTTCCCTGCGGTACTTGGTGTCTACTGGAGGAGATGCGACTGTCTGTCTTTGGCAATGGGATGTGGATACTTTGCAGTTCAAGTGGGTGTACTATACTATTAGCTTACAAGAATTGCACTACATGAAAATATTTCAAATGCAAACACTACCCTTTCTAAGATTTCAACAACACACATCACATACATCACACCTAAATGTATATAAGCTCACACACTACATGAACAACCTTACTAACACACACCAGCCATCACTTAACTTTCCCCGCTACCTGTTTTGCTACACCTCGAGCTTCTTCAGTTTAATGTTCTCTGGGACCCTTAAGACCTGTGTCAGCAAAGACTTAACCTGATACACTGCAGCAGCCCTGAAGGGCATGTAAGGAAAGTTATCACATTGATCACAAAATTGACATGAGTCCACTGAAGGAAAGGATAATAAGACTTAGTGTTTGCTTTATTTACAAGTTAAAGCAGCAAGTGTATTAGGTGCTGTTCTAAGATGTGTCCGATTAGAAATCACTCTTTTAAAATCTGTTTTAATTTCAGTAGAACTTTAAACTGAAGCTTTTTGTTCTTTTGTGTTTACATTATTAAATGTTTGTGCATCATTTGCTATTAGATTTACCTGAATGTATTATATTTTTCTCTTGTTAACCAGTGATCGACCTGTGAAGTTTATAGAAAAATCTGGTCCTGGAGTAGAGATGCTTTGCTGTTCGTGCAGTGTTGGTAAGTGATGGTAGCTAAGAACCCTATGTCCTTGTCATCTGATAGCTAAGTACACATGCCAAAGAATTCTTGTTTGAATATCGCTTCAGGGCTAGTATCAGGGGAGAATCTGACCTGTGTACAGTGGCCATCCGACGTCGTTGGTGGATCTGTTCTGGCAGATCCATGAATGACAAACTACTTCAATGCAAGTGAAGGGGAGAGGGTGCAGCAGGGTGCCGCGTTCCCCTACACTGGTTCATGCATTTTTCAGTATTTTGTCCTTGGAAAGGATTGTGAAAAATCCTTTTAAATGACAAAAGTCTTGTGTACGTAACCTTAGTGTGTGTGTTCTGCCCATCATGGCAATGAAGAAGGGACATTTTTAGGTAAATCATTTATAGTTTAAATACCTTTACAATTCATCATTTTAACAAAGAACTACACATTTTGGTTATGTTGAACAAGTTTACTAAAGCACAAAGTTACTTTATACTGTAAATTAAAATTTAATAGGGTCAAAAGTTTAAACGTTTAGTCAATTTTATAATCGGAATATGCCTGAAGTTGGTAATATAGACTTTTTATTACGAATGCCAGAGCTAGTAAATCTCTAAATGTTACTTTTTAACGAGACTCTCACCTTGTTAATGCATGACAAAGTAACATTGCCTCCCATGTGTTCCCAGAGTTTGGAAGATGGCTGATGACCTGGAAGTGTTTTGACCTTATTACCCCAGTCATTTGAAAGTCCTGGCATCTAATAATTGGCTGTCAAGATACTGCAGCACTTTATCCTGTTTTATAACAGTTTCTCTTTAAACAATTTGATTGCAGCTTCTGATGATTGGAGAGCTGCTAATTTTTGCTGACCTAAACCTCAATCCAGATTAAATTGTTGTCAATGGCCTACACACACAAAGCAGGCCTGAAGTTTATTTTAAGGGATTTATGTCACTAGGTTCACATCCTCTTATCTGTTTAGCCAGTGCCAATTAAGGGTGGGGAGAATACTGCTGACATCAGTTTTACTAGATTCATCTGGAAAATCTTGAAGGGTCACTCATGGGACAATGCAAATTTACTTATGGAATTTGATTCCACTTTTAGATCACGGAGAGTCCTTGTGTCTGTTATGGCTGTGACCCACACAAGGAAAGGAAAAGTTACTGAAACAATGTTTGCCTTATTAATTTAAAGCTTGTCATTTTTCAGTTTTCATATTTAAACTGCATAAGTTGTTGCAAACACTGTTTTGTATTTTAGGTGGAATGTTTATGGCTGTTGGCGGCAGTGACCACGCCATTAGAATATATTATTTTGGCAACGAAACACCAGAGAAAGTGTCAGAGCTGGAGGGCCACACAGTGAGTACTGGTCACTTGTTATCTATTTAATTGGACATCAAAAAAGCAGAATTTCGGGTTGCTTGTTCAATTGTATGTAACATCCTAGGGACCCTAAAGCTTTATGCCTTGTACGAATATAAGTTTCTCAGGTCTCCCGGTACATTCAGTTTGTGACATAATCTCCACACAGGACATAGTTCTGGGTGTTTGCTGATATGCCATGTGGTTCTAGTCCCTGCGTTGTTTCAGGAAACAAAAAGATATACCGTGTTTCCCCGATTTTAGGACATCCCCATTAAGTAAGCCACCCCCGATTTTTAAAAAAATAATTAAAATAAGACACTCACCCGTTTATAAGACAGCTCCAGATATCTGATCCTGCGTGTGTGTCCTTTATGCTGGCTGCAGCGTGTGTCTCTCTGATGCTGGCTGCAGGGCGTGTCTATTCCTGAGCCAAACTGAAAGTAAAAAGCCTGCACACGATTCTGAACAAGGAAGCAAGCTGCTGATCCCTGCACTAACGCGGGACCAGGTAAGTGATGATTTTAATATAGGGAGAAAAGTTCGGGGTTATCGAAAATAGTAACTTTTTTTTAGCCCGTACTTATTGGTCAGGTGGTTAATAATAATAATAATAATAATAAACAGAATGTATAAACCACCAATATATTTTGCAGCGCTGTACATTAAACAGGGCTTTCAAATGAAAAATCACCACAGTGACACAGGAGAAGGAGAGGACCCTGCGCCGAAGAGCTTACAATGTAGGAGGTGGGGGTATATGCAATGATGGGAAGCAGTGAGGGTTTTAAAAGACAGAAGAAGATGGGTAGGCAAGTTTGAAAAGATGGGTTTTGAGTGATCTTTTAAAGTAACAGAAATACAGCGCAAGCTGAATAGGATGAGGAAGACAACCATTCTAAAAAGTCGTGGCGGCTCTAGAAAAGTCCTAGAGCCGTCCGTGTGCTAAAGTTATGAGAGCTGGGATGATAAAGTTATGAGTAGGTCATTGGAGTAGCGAAGAGAGAGGATGGGCTGTTCTTGAACTTCCAGACCAATTGATAAAATATTTATTAATATACACCTTAGTGTTATAATAGAAAGATAGATATGCTGGGCCAGTGCGTAGACATTAAGACACTCCCAGAAGATGGCAGGCCTATGTCTTTTGGGAATTTAGTTTTTCTAAATTATTTTAATTTAACAAGTTTATAAGCACATTGCAAGTAAAAAAATGTAGCGGAAAAGGAAAACTGATATAAAAATTTTTAAAGACTTGTTTTTCTTTTCTGTGCTTTTTTTCTAAATTTTTTATTTAGTTACTGTGAAGGTCTATTTAAGGGTTACCATATCTATCTCTTACTGTCTGATAGATTATTTTTTTTTATTTAGGGCATCATTGACAGTATCCTCTTCTCATACAAAAGTGAAAGGTATGCTTTACATTTTCTTACCGAACATATTTATAGAGAATTTATTTGCCATAAGATACATGTGAATACCTATACTTAATCCTCTTGGCTTTCTATACATTTTGGATGTAATAGATGTATTTACATTTTATTTTCAGGGTTGTAGGACTATATAAATCTTGCTTGCACTTTAAAATAACAAAAAAAGGATTAGTAATAATCTGTATTTATTAAATTTGGGAAAAGCTTCCAATTTCAAAACAAGCAGGGTAGGGGGTCATCTGAAAAAAGGCGTTACCAACCAAATTATGGAGACATGGCAAACTGGATAGTATATTCCCAGTGATGACTTTGATGAGCTATAATTTATAAACTGCTCAAAAAATGATGAGCTATAATTTATAACCTGCTCAAAAAACAAAGGGAACACTGAAATCACAGATCTCAGTGAACAAAATATTCAAGTTGAAAATCATTTTCCAGGGGACATCATTTAGCTGGAAGTTTAATTAGCTCCAATATGAACCTCTTTGTAACCCTCAAGACACTGAAAATGGGTGGGATAAGATGTATGTGAACTGTATCAAATATTGTAAATGCCTAATTCTAATTAAGGATTGAGAATTTACATTTAATGGCTCCAGTTCTGGTTCAGTCTAGAGGAGGATGCCTTGCCATACTGTTGCTGCTCTAACACCGAGGGCAGTTATCATTAGAAAATAGGAAAGTTTTTAAAACTTCAGCTTGGCTCTAATATAACTCCTTATATGCATTTGTTTTCTTAAGGTTTGTCAGTGGAAGCAAAGATGGAACAGCTCAGATATGGGGCTTGAAACAGCAGGAGTGGCACAGTATTACACTTGATATGAGCACAACTTTGGATGACAGGTATACAATCTATGTTGATGGAAACAGCTCTTGAGCTTGACCAAATTATTCCTCTGCCCATCTATCCTGAAAAACTAGTTGTCAGGCAGTTAGTAATTTGTGTGGAGTAAATGGCTTCTTACTGAATCCTCTTTAGCCTTCCTGAAATGTTTTAGTTCTAGGTCAGTGACTCATCAAAATATTGAATCCCATGAGGTAGTGTAACCATCAGGCAACTACTTGAAAAAGACGTAAATTGCAGCAGCTTTCAAATTATTCTCACAATAGGTTTATTTTAAATGTTAATCTAATACTGCCAAAATCTATTTTGGAGAGTGAGTGAGATTTGTCTGACATAATACCTACATGTTCCATAGAGTGCATACAACAATTTGCAATATTCCCTGCCCCTGAGAAGCCTATGTTTGGATAGTAAAATAAAGTATTGTAAAATGAGAGTAAAGCTGGGGTTTTATGGCAAAATATACTTATATTGTAATGGATTGTATTGTTATTGTTAACAACAATTATTAGAATATACATATACGTGTCAATTAGCAGTCTCTACACACCCCGGAGGAAGCCGGTCAGGCGAAATTTGTCTGGTAAAGAGACAAAACAACCTCGGTTGTTTTACTTTTTTGTCACGCAAAGTCACGGAAATTATCTGTATAGAAAGTATGGTCTGACTACATTCATGAGGATACAATGAGTTAAGACCACCACTATTTATGTATATTCTATTAATTCTTCTTAACTGTAACAGTCTATTACAATATAGGTATATTTTGCCATAAAACCCCAGCTTTACTCTATTTGGGGGTGGCAACAAACTTAACACGACAGGACAAATTGCGATCTTTATTCTTATAATGTTTGAATAGTATATTATTTGGCTATACTGGCTTTTTGAACTGTGAGCAGAAACCAGAGCACTTGCATAAATCCATACCAAAGAAAAGGAACAGTCCGATAATGTTTTTGGTAAAAACTTAGTTCTGAATACCAGGTCAGGGTTCAAACCACTTCCTCATTATGCTTTACTGTTCTATTTTGTTTCTAGCGGCTGGATTCCTTGAAAAAAAGAATGAAATCATTTGTTTTCAATTGTAACTATTGCCCAAACTTTTTTTTCTTTTAGATATCATTGTAATGATATTCCTCAATATTCTAAGTCCAAAGTTCTCATGATTGCATGGGACCTCACCGACAACTTTGTAGTAACTGCATGCAGTGCCCACCTGCTGAAGGTCTGGGATTCTCATAGTGGCAACCTGTTGCATGTTCTTAAGGTGGGTTTCAGACCATCACAGTAAGAATTTTTTTTTTTTTTTAAGTTTTTTTAAAGAGATTTACTTAAGTAAGGTTTGTGGTTAAAATTACCACTTATATCAACTATATTTTATGTGTGAAATGAGAATAGGGTTTACTCTGCAAAAATGGTTATCAACATGCTTGTGCTTCGGTTACAATTGTGAGCTGCCACCGATCTTCCTTGACATAACATAGTTTAGTAGACTTCATGATCCGTTGGAAGATTCAGTTAACTGCCCTTGGATAAGATGCACACGCAATAAGTGATTATTTTGGTTGTCTGGCAACTCACATGTCCATTTACAATGCTTTAAACTGCTTTTACAGCAGTGATATTGTAAAATCCAGCACATAGAGGGCAATAGAGAATGGCAACATGTGCACTAGAGAAGTGTTACCCACTTTTGGACGTCACAGACCACTAAATTTACAGACTCCCAACTGCGCATGTGCGAGGAGCCATATGTCACGCAAAGGGGAAGAAACGTCCCCCACAGTGACGTCATGTCAGAACCTGCCCACTGCCCTGAGCCTGCAATGCATACAGTAGACATGGCCTGCGGCTCTGTCTAGCTGCAGACCACAAGTTGGGGACCGCTACACTAGAGAATCATATGTGAATAAATATGAGATGCAAACTAATCCCACATCAGGGTTGTGTTCTAAATAGTAAAAACAGCTAATAATTTTTGATTGCCGGTTTAAGTTTTATACCTGAAGTGTGTATGCTGTCACATGAGCTTACAGAGACATTGCGATTCAAATATGGCACTAGTTCTGTTACATAAAAACATGGTTTGGTGTGCAGGAGTTCAAGTGGTCTGTACACAGCCATAGACTTTAACCCTACTGAATACCTTCGGGGTAAAATGCAAACCAGGTCTTCATCCTACATTAGTCCATGACCTAACAAAAGCTTTTTTGCTCCCAGTACACATTTTTGTAGATGCTGAAACATCTTTTTGAAAGCTTTAAAAGAGTGGAGGCTGTTATAACAAAAAAAAAAAAAGGACTAAGTCTATAAATGCCCATGGTTTTTAAATGTAATGTTCAACAGACATGTCCATAGAGGTGTGGTCTACAGGTGTCCACAAACATTTTGCTATAGTTTATTAAATGTCCTCCCGTGCAAATCTGTCTTGCGTGGTATTAAAGAGCTGCTGGAAGAAGCCAGAACCATTTTGCAGTTCAATCTTGGCACTTGCAAAACGCTGCCAAACATATATTTTTTTTTTTTTTATCAGTGGAAAATGTCTGCCGCGTTTTCACTGTGTTTTCTCGCGTTTATGTTTCAAGCACTTAAATTCAATAGAAGCGTTTTCCTGTGTTAACCCTGCGTTTACTTTTTTAAAAGGTTGCAAGCAGCGTTATCTAAAACGCTCAAAAACGTGCCTCAATAAAAACGCCCTCTTGTAGATTAGCCCATTGGAATTTATGAGAATTTCTAATGGGCTTTTAAAGTCTCAGGTTTAAACACTGGAGAAAATGTCCGCGTAGACGAAGCCTTAGGTTTACTACTATTGTTTGTGCTGTTTCATTATTATGAATAAAGTAAAAAACTTATTGCTGCTGCTTTCATATTTTTGTCTTTTTTCTTTTTTTTTTTTTTTTTAAATTACTTACACACAGGGTCATGAAAATGACATTTTTGTCTTGGAGCCCCACCCATTTGATCACAGGGTGATGTTATCTGCAGGGTATGATGGAAACCTCTATCTATGGGACATCATTAATGGTGTTAAAGTCATGCATTGCTTCAATGCGGTAAGTACTTTAAAAATGTTTCAGATAATAAAGACAATAAAAAGGTGATTAAGATGTAATCAATTACATAAAACATTTATTGAAGAAGCTATATGTGCTTTTCTCCCGTGAATGGGCTATGAGCTTGTGTCCATTGCATCAGATTTAAACACTTTTGAGATCATTTAGAAGTTGATACAACTAAAACTGTAGATCTTGTAACCTGTATTTTTATTGCTTCAGTCAGTGCTCTCCCCAACTTTTTAGCCAGGAACGCATCCTGGCCCCTACTTCTTAACTCCTATTTTCCCATTACCTTTTGTCATTATTCTCCAACTGTCCTTTCCCCCCTGTATTGTGAACCAACTTTTCACCTCCCAAAAAGCAGCCAGGTGGTTGCTGAAAAGTTGAATCACAATACAGGGGCACTGGACAGTTAGAACAAGTATAGGGGGGGGGGGGGGGGGGGTCTTTGAAAGCTGACGGAATTGTAGGGGTTATTGGATCCCTGTGGCAACACCTGGGAACACTAAATGTGTCGCTTGTCCACGTTTTGACCATCCACCCACAGCTTCTTCCCAACCAGCTTAATAAAAATTCTGGGGGGAATAATTCAAAAAAATTTTACATACCAATATGGGAAGGCAAAACCAATTTAAAGGAAACATAGGTACCGCTTAACATTTTTGCTGTAAAAACAGTTATATTGCCCTTACGGTCTCCGATATCCATATGCGTGCACCCCCTCATTAGTCAACACTATCCTATATTGTTTTTGAATATTTTTTTCACAAGGTCTCCTTTACCTATTCTTGGTATTATTACATCTATAGTGTCACTTATCTGTGGGTGTCACTGCACTAGTTCCTCAGTGTATGTAGCAACATTTACATTTCTCCCATGATGAAGTGATCTAGCCTAGCAGCCAGCTGCAAGACCTGATCACTGTTCCATGATGCTATCACCACATCCTTAAAGTGCCCACAAACAGTATTTTCGTTTCCCGACCTTTCTCCAGTGCACATATCTTACTTTAGAAATCCCACCGCACCCCACCAAACAAAAAATGTCACATACACAGGTAATTAATTGTTGCTGGAATAAACAGAAGTCAAAATATTTGCAGTAAAGATATATTCATTTTTGGACCAATTAAGTGAAACTGGATAATTTCCCAAGCTACACCTGATGATCTCTCACTACCCAGTGGTTGGAAATCACTGTTTTAGTGACTGCTGCATCCCAGCAAGGAGTATCAGAGGGACCGGAGTGTTTCGAAAATCCTGTGTGGTCAGGGGGTGGGCATTACACAGATAAGCTCACTGAGTCGTCTTGTGCACTGCATGCTTGTAAACAGTTATGGATGCATTTGTTGTGTTGCTTTCATTATAAAGGTTTCAATAAATTCTAATTTCACTATAATAAAGTATTAAGGTTTTTGTAAGGGATTATATCCTAAAATTCTAAAATAAACCCTGTCTACTTGTCATACTAGAATAGAATGTATACACAATCTATTATAGTGAGTTACACAGCAGGGAGCCTTCCTCCCTCTAAAAACAATCATCTCCAGTGTGTACTTTAACAACTGTGGAGCTGTGTTGTTAATGTGCACAGCTTGCATTTGGAAGCTGAACAGTACAAATGGAATTGAAGAGGGAGGAGCTGGTAAATAAACTTGTGGCATAGGAGTAACAAGGAGATAAGAAACAAATTTAGGATGGTCTGGGTGGAAGGGTGCACATGTTTTTTATGGTGTTTGTATACATTGCTGTTTGTGTGGGGTTTTTTATTTTTTTATTTTAGTCTGTATTTTTCCATCCAAGATTGAAGGGCAAGGCCATGGTGCGATTTTGGACTGCAAACTGTCTTCCAATGGGCAACACATAGCGGGCACGGATTCTCATGGGCATCTACTGATTTTTGGCTTTGGCAGCGGTAAAATATATGATAAGGTAAGTCTTATAAATCTAATGATGAACTGTAGTAAGAAGTGAAAATGAGGCTTCTAAATTCATAATTGGAAAGCAGTAGAAATGTTAAAGGGTATTTTTTTTCCCATTCAGGCAATTTTTTTTGACTATTTCAATTATCTTTAATAATGTAAGAATAGCTGCACCTTTTTAAATACACTTTGCAGTTTCCAGGGTTTGATGACAGCATTGGTATATGATTTTGGAGAAACTTCTCTCTACTGTATTTTACGGTCATTAAAAATGTCCAAATCGCAGTTAAGTTACTGTGATCTACAAACTGACAAATCTTACCAAAGACTTAGACATTTACATTAGCGTGGAGCACAGTCTGAGCCCCTCTATTCCCTTCTCCTTGCCCCATTAGGACTAAAGTAAGTCTGATATCTCTGTACAAGTAGGCAGTAGAAACTGACACAAACATGTCAGCAGCATGTAGACCTGGTCATTTTTATTAGCCAAAGTCTATGGCTGCAATCTGGGTTGCTTTCACCTCTGAAAATTAGAACAAAGAACGAATGATTAAAACAAAGCTTTTGTATTTGATGTGTTTAGGATTTAAAAATAGAAATGTTTGATTCTATACATTTGAAATCATACATAAATTGCATACTGACCTGTATGTGTATGGTTGTCATGTAAAGTTGTGCTGAAAAGATTGGTTGAAAAATGTTGATGGCTGTCTCCAGATCTCAATTCTGTTCTAATTTCATCACTAGTCCAGTAACTGATGCCTAAACTTTAGAAGTTTTGTAAAATGTGATTAGTTGTTCTCTGTCTTCAAGCACTAAAACCAGAGCCAAACTTAATATAAGATTTAACCAAAGTACAATTCCCAATAAGTAAACTTTTTTATCCATTTCAGATTCCAGATCAAATGTTCTTCCACACAGACTACAGACCTCTTTGACGAGATGCAAATCATTTTGTCCTTGATGAGCAAACCCAACAAGCACCTCACCTCATGCCTCCTCCATTTCTGGTAGATATTGATGGAAACCCACATCCAACCAAATATCAGCGGCTTGTACCAGGGAGGGAAAGTTGCGCAGACGAGCACCTGATTCCTCAGCTGGGATACATGGAGACTAGTAAGTCTGACCACTGGGGGAAAAATAGGTTTGGTGCACCTTTTGAATGTTCGTTTTTGATTGGATTCTTTTATTTCTGGAACTCTATGCTACATTGTTCATGTATTTAACCCATGAACGATGAATTTTGAAACTTTTTTTTTTTATTTATTTTTTGCAACACTTGTCAATAAAATGTACAGGTGTGAACGTAGTGATGTTTCTATCTTCTCCCAAAAGGTAATAATAGACACTTATCTCCTCATGACTGAAGTCCTCAGTTTCTAATTTATTACATGGTAACATGAATAGTTTGATTATGGGGGGATGTTTCAGATAGAGTTGGGTGAATAGTATGATTTTCCGAGCTGGACAGTGTTTCTTCTTATGTCAGACAACCGCTTAAATAAACAGTAAGGCGAAATCTTGCAATTTGGAATAGCAGAAATAACAAATTATCACTCTCTCCAAAACTTAAAAAGTGGTGAAAAATAAATTAAATTGCCATGGCATAGACCATCATTTTTTGAACTTAAACAGAAATTTAAATCTAAATGAAGCCAAGTTTATTCTCTCCAAGATGTATTGGGCTTTTACGTTATAATGCTTCTGTGTTGGACAGGTGATGGTGAAGTTGTGGAACAAGTGATCAGCCAACAAACAAACTAAGATCAGCAGAACCAAGAGCCCAGCATTCTAGATGGTATGATCAGACAGCTACAGCTCCAGCAGGATCAGAGACGTGGCTTGGAACAAGAGCCTGGCTCCAGCAGACAAGCTCCCCCAGCAGATGCTGCAAGAAGAGGTTAGAATGATCATTTAACAGGATGTTGCTTTTATGTAAAATGAAAAATGTTATAAAATGTAAATGCACATTATGAAAGGGCAAAGAATAAAAACATTTTTTTTTCTGGTTATTGATTTAAAGTAACAAAGCCAATAGGTTAACTGTACAGTGGCATCCTCCATGTTTTTCTATTGACTGGTTTACTTCTAGAAACTGATCCTTTTTTCAATTTCAGTGTACATTCTACCAATTACAGTGAGGGAAAGAAGTATTTGATCCCCTGCTGATTTTGTACGTTTGCCCTCTGACAAAGAACAGACCAGTCTATAATTGTAATGGTAGGTTTATTGTAGCTGTGACAGACATTGTAGACAGAATAACAATAAAACCACCCTCAAAAACCCAGTGCTCAAAAGTCTGAGCTTCATGTGCATTGTAATGAAATAAACATTTGATCCCCTATCATGCAGTCTGGAGACTGGCTAGGCCATGCCAGGACCTTCATGTGCTTCTTCTTGAGCCAATCCTTTGTTGCCTTGTGTTTTGGGTCATTGTCATGCTGGAATTGCCCATCCATGACCCATTTTCAATTCCTTGGCTGAGAAAAGGAGGTGCTCACCCAAGATTTGACGGTACATGGCCCCGTTCATTGTCCCTTCGATGGGATGAAGGTGTCCTGTCCCCTTAGCAGATACACACCCCCAAAGCATAATGTGTCCAACTCCATGTTAGACGGCGGGGATGGTGTTCCTGGGGTCATAGGCATCATTCCTACACCAAACACGGCGAGTTGAGTCAATGCCAAAGAGCTCTGACCACAACACTTTCCCCCAGTTCTCCTCTGGATCATTCAAATGTTCACTGGCAAACTGCAGACGGGCCTGTACATGTGCTGTCTTGAACAGGAGGACCTTGCGGTCTCTGCAAGATTTCAGGCCTTCACGGCGCAGTGTGTTACCAATTGTTTTCCTGGTGACAATGGTCCCAGCTGCCCTGGGATCGTTGACAAGTTCCCCCTGTGTGGTTCTAGGCTGCTTCGTCACCTTTCGCATGATCATCGCAACTCCAAGAGGGGAGATTTTGCATGAAGCCCCAGACCAAGAGAGGTTGAGTTAATTTGTGTTTCTTCCATTTGCGAATTATCGCGCCAACTGTTGTCACCTTCTCCCCTAGCTGGTTGGTGATAGTCTTGTAGCCCAGTCCAGCCTTGTGTAGGTCTCCAATATTGTCCCTGACATCCTTGGACAGCTCTTTGGTATTGGCTATGGTGGCTAGTTTGGATCTGATTGCTTGCTTCTGTGGACAGGTCTGTTTTATACAGGTACTGTAACAAGCTTGGATTATGAGCACTCCCTTACAGATGGTGCTCCAAATCTCAGCTCCTTACCTGCATACAGGGAAGACACCTGGGAGCCTAAAATCTTGCTGGTTGATAGGGATCAAATGCTTATTTCATTACAATGCACATCAAGCTCTGACTTTTGAGCACTGGGTTTTTGAGGGTTATTTTGTTGTTACTCTGTCTCTCACAGCTACAATAAACCTACCATTACAATTATAGACTGGTCATTTCTTTGTCAGAGGGCAAACATACAAAATCAGCAGGGGATCAAATACTTCTTTCCCTCACTGTACACTAATGTCTAAAACACATATTAAACATTTCTTGTTCTTGTATCCAGACATCATATCTCTTCCGAATATTGGTCTTAGACGCAGTGGGCAGGTGGAGGGCGTCCGTCAAATGCATTACAATGCACCCCACAGTCAAATCGCCACTGAGAGAGATCTGTTGGCTTGGAAGAGGAGAGTGGTTGTACCAGAGATACCAAGTAGTGTATTTAGGTATGTTTGTATGACCTTTTATTTTTTTCTCCTGTACATAGTCTAGATCAGACATGTCTCATATTATCCTTTAAAGACCAGGCTCTACACACATCTCTACTTTTACCCTCACAGGGCTAAATGTTTAACAAGGAGTCAGAAAATTACTATTTGAAAATCCTGAGCTGTGCAACCTATAAGCACTGCAATTTAACAGCTCTCTCCTAGACATCTGCGAAAGATATAAGTATTTAAATTGCTTATAGTATCTAATTTGGATCTGATATACAGCAAAGAAGTCACAGAATAACAACTTTAGGCATATCCGTGACTGATGTTCTGTGGCAGGCTCTTTTTAACATACAAATGCTCCTCAATCAATGACCTAGTCGTTAAACAGCTTAGTCATTAAGTGGGGAGCCACAGTAAAGAACCTCAAAGCTGTGTGCATGCATCAGTGACAGGTTCACGGAAGGCCTGCAGAGCCAGGTCTAGGAATATTGCTACTCAGGATGGAGGACAGTGCCGAGAGGAATGAAAGAGAAAAGGCTGTGCTGTTGTACACTTTACAGCTCTTGTATAGTGTACCCATAAAAGAGCCAGTTGTAAGTGTGAGCAGATGTTAAGCAGGTAACTTGTTAGGTGAGGAATACCTGTAATTGACTGCATTTCTGCGGGGCCCTCAAATACTTTATTCATTACTACTTTTTCTACTTCAGTGTTGTCATCTTTTCTGTAACTTTGCAGAGTGGAAGAAGATTACAGAATCGCTAGAGGTGAGCAGGAAATACTTATTTTTGCAAAGCACAAAAGAAGATTCAGAGACTCCTCACAGGAGGTAAGTGAAACATTTTCTTTTTGCATTGCCTCTTTTTTTCATGTTGTGCTTGCTATTTTCTATCTTATCAGGCCGACCGAATGTGCAAAATCTCGCTTGAAATACCATTGTGCGTTTGTTACTTGTCCTTACCAAACTGCATACTTTTATAAACTGGTTAATGCAAAAAAATGTTATGGGACTATTTTCAAACACCTGGCTGGCCTCCTGTTTTATTATCCTATTGAAAGAAACTAGCAGCTATCACTTTTGTTCTTTGTAACTTATGAATAGCACTCTTATATATAACCATGTTTATCTACTATAGAGTGACTACGGCATCCGTAATCTAAGGAATCGAAAAAAGTTTGTGTCTCGCACAAGACGTCCCCGACGTGATGTAGAAGAATTCATAGAATTCTCCTGTGAGGAGAAAGAAGAGACCCAGTCTTCTGTAGAAGAGGAAGAGGTAAGTAAACTGTCTCTTTATCATCATGCATAAAGTGGACTTCAGTGTCTTAAAAAATTGTACAAATACATTCTTGGTATGTAGCAATAAAGATTGGCTATACTTTTGATTAAAGAAAAAAAGCTACACCTGTTATCCTTTAAAATCAATCTTTCAACTCAAGTGAAGTGACTTGGTTTAGAATGTAATGATGCCATTAATCTGCTGCAGGCTGGGAGAAATGTTGTGTTTGTCAACTTTGTATCAAGTTCTAAAGTTAGTGGCTACTTTGAAAAATCTATAATCAGATGTTTATTAGATAGGTGATGTACTTTTCTCAATAACTGTTCTTACCTGCCTGATCACCGCAGAGCTGTCAGATTTTGCAGAGCCGCATATGCAGCACAGCCAATTGAGATGGCTGGGAACTGTCTTCAGTAAGTAAAGAAGATGGTGAAACACTGTGACATTTTGAGTCAGGTGCATATCACAGGTTCAGTTCCACTTTATTTCAGAAAGTAGATATAACCTTGCATAATTGCTCAACAAAAATGGCACCACTTCTACTTTTTAACTTTTTAATGCAATGAAATGTGCTGCATCTTTGATGTGGTTAAACTATGGTCAGCTCCATTTATGAAATTATTTGTAGGTATTGGGTTTTTACTAGTATTCAATCTGTGTTAGTAGTTTAAAACAACGATTGTTCTTTACTGCTTCTCCCCTTCGATTATCAGCTACTGACCAGAGAAAACTTCCAGTAAGCTGCATCAGTAAACAAACAAAACAAAAAAATATATAATACGTTGCAATAAAAGGCTGAATGAAAAACAAAATGGATGGCACTTTTTGATTAATGCTCAGATTCCTTGCAGCTTTGCAAGAGGCACAGATGTTCAGAACAATAAATACAAATAAGCAAATCTCATGGGATAAAGCAATTAATTCTATGTGGTAAACAGTATATAAAAGAAATGCACTTACAAACAGCATATTCCAAATTGCCACCTGTGAAGGTGAGTTTAGGAGGTACCCAGGAAACCATATACAATAATGGGGCCTATGTAATTGCAACTACAAGATTCCAAGGAAAATACAAATTTTAATTCAGACTTTTTTTTACCCCCCCAGACTGAAAACCAAGCTGACAATTCAACAGATGCTCCCAGTGATGACGAGGATGAATGGGGAAATAATACAAGGTACTGTAGTCACTATGCAAATTCAGAAAGCACCTCTTTGCTATAGAATATAAAGTAGAATGATGCACAGTTGTCAACTAAAAGTTTGTGATCTCCCTTGCTTACTATTGCTTCAATCTCATGCTGCAAAAACAAGAAATCTGCATTTTCTAACCATGTCTACTTTACCACAAGGATGGCATGGCTAGTTAACAGCTATAGGGAGGCTAAAGGCAATTTATTGGTAACTAGTCCTCTGCCCTCTTAACTTTGAATACATCTACTCAGCTTCTCCTTAAGTTGTCTTTACATTATTAGTCACTCCTCCAGCGAATACTCTGATTGGACAGCAAATGCTGGAACCACCCTGCACCCCCCAAGCAGAGTTTCTACAAGGCGAAGAGCTCGAAAGTGTGTGAGCAGCTCTGAGGATGAGAGTTCCACTGAAGAAAAATCCACAGAGGAGAAATCTTCACCGCCAAGAAAAGAAACTCCTGAGCCCATGAGTCAGAACGGGGTAAGCTGCAAGTGATGCACCCTTTCCTAGGCTAGATTCACACCCCATCTTGTATTTGTAGTTGACCTTTTTTTTCTTTTTCCCCCCTAGCCCATAGCAGGTTCTCAGGGACTACCTGTAAGCAGGGCAGTATCAAACGATTGGCATCCTCCAGTGTGGATCACAGATACAAATCCTCGAAGATCTCCTTTTGTCCCACAGATGGGAGATGAAGTAAGTAAACTAATGCGTAAATCAACCTTAGTGAGAATTTACTGGGCTCCTTTTTTCTAGTTTGTAGCGTAGTTCTTACCCTAGAAAACCCAGGACTTGGCGTAGGAGGTGGGCAATAGAGAGCCAAATGGACAGGAATATATTTTAAAAAGAATGTATCGTGTTTGGTTATCATGTTTTTTTATCCTGTTCCTAGATGAAAAATACAAAATGTTTTTTTATTTTGGCTAAATATAGCATTGTTCGAACAAACACACAATAATGGAACATTTAAGGCCATTTAGAATCCAGTATATACCAATAAAACCTTTATTAAAGTACAAAATATCAACAACAATGATAACAGCTAGTAGCAGCTGCATACAAATTCTTGTATACATAGTGCATCCTATCTCCTGTGTAGACACCAACAAGAGTGGTGGTAAATCAGTCGACGCGTTTCGCGGCAAATGTGACCGCTTCTTCAGGACATGTCAGCTGATCTACAATGATGAAAATGCTCATGATTGTCCATACAGCTTTCTGCACATGATGTTAAAACAGCATAGGACAATTGAATGTATATATGGGGGACGCTTGTCTCCTTTTTGTTGATACTTTCCAAGTTTGACTGAATGAGTCTGATTTTAATATAGCTCTCCAAGGCCGGAGAGGATACACTTATATCAGTGAAGTTGGGTGATCAAGCAAACCTGGAATGGATCTGCTCCAGGATTGAAAAAATGTTCTAACAAATAGCAATTTACTTCTAAGAAATCCACTCCAGGTTTGCTGGATCACCCAGCTTGACTGTGGTAAATGTATCCTCTTCTGCCTTGGAGAGCTTTAGTAAATGAGGACCAATGTCTCAAACCTCAAATTTTAATATACAATATAGGATACATTAGTTTCCCACACAAAAATGGTGATGGAGGTTCCCTCAGCCTAGTCATGTTCCTGGGGCACATTGGAGTTAAGGGCTACTACCATTTAGTGTAGTAGCAGATATTTAAAAAAGTTGCCCAAACCAACCATTTTTGGACAGACTGAGCAACAGCTTCTTGCCTATGAAGGCAGCTTAGACTTTGTCCAGCCATCAGCCTTTGTGGTATAAAAAACAATCTCATATAGTTGGGAATGACTTGGTGTCTTCCCACATTCTAGGCTGCCAGAGCAGAGTTACAGTTCTATATATATCACGTTTTGCTTCGCGTTGGATTTTGAGCCCTGATAACAGCTGTACATGCACATCTGTCCATGCTTGGGTAGACTTAGTGTGGTTTGTATAAAGTTTTATATAGACAGATTTGGATTATCTTTAAGGTCAATTTAGTCGACTAATAAAGCTACCATTAACATATGGCTGTCTTTTTGTTTTGCATTGATATGTTAACAGGTTGTTTACTTCAGACAAGGTCATGAAGCATATGTTAATGCTGTCAAAAGAAGTAATCTCAGCATCTTTAACTCTTTAAAAGAACCATGGAAAAAATGTGTATTAAGGGTAAGTTCACCTATTTTTGTAGGATGTGAGCTATTCAAGGGTTGTCCTTTTTAGTTTGCTTTGGGAACATTATAACTAGACATCATTGTGTAGACGTTGTCTTCTCAGCTAAGTTATTTACATGTTATGTTTTCGACCAGGACCAGGAATTGGTGAAAATTGTTGGGATCCGATATGAAATTGGACCTCCCACTTTGTGCTGTCTTAAACTTGCCTTGATAGACCATGTTAGTGGAAAGCTCATGGGACAATTCTTCTCTCTCAAGTATGTTTTTCTTTTGCGTTGATTTGATGCATTCTTTATAACCATATCTACATTTAGGCCTGCCTAAAATCTCTTTATTTCCTCATGTTTTCCAAGGTTGTGGAAGTCCTAACAGATGGATGGTTAATTTGTAGACTTTAATGTCAAATTTAGCTTCTGAGTTGATCATTTGGTAGCAGTTAATTACCTGCACCAGATCAACATTACCAAGTTTTAACATGCAAATGCCCAAATTGGTGGTCACTAGCAAACACACACACATCACTAGTGAACTTCGATAAATTCTAAGAGCCATGACTTTATATTATAGTGCAAATTTCAACACAATACTCGTAAATTATTTTAAGGGTACTTTAAATGTAAAACAATAAAAGCCTTGTACTCAAATATCCTTACATAAAAAGGTATGTAGCCAAAATTGGTTAGCTCTTGCCTCCTTGGAAAATGCAAAAATAGTTCAAGGCACTGAAATTTTTTATATTTTGCACACTGTGGGATAAAAATATCACTCTTATCCCGCAAATCAGCCACATAAGCAGATTAAGGATTTTAGAGTGAAATGTTGATCATTGTTTGTAATGCTAAATTTTCTTTCTATAGATATCATGATATGCCAGATGTGATAGACTTCCTAGTGTTAAGGCAGTTCTTTGATCATGCGCGCCGTAAAAACTGGCAGGCTGGTAAGCTTTTCTTTTTTGCATACCCGTTTAGTACTTGCCTTTCATAGTAGGGATTGCCTTGTGTCAGCAGTATTATTGCTGTTTATTTGTGTTTCAAGCATATCATTACTTGAATTACCACCAAGCATTAGCAGTCCTTTTAAAGTCCCTCTGATTAGGAAAGGACTACTAAAAATCAAGGGATACTGTATTTAATGTTAAAAAAGGTACAAATTATATGTGAATGTACAGGGGAGAAGTTCTCACAACTTCAATGTAACATTAAATTTGTTTCTTCATACTGTACCTAGCGAGTGAATTGGTCTTCTATTGATTAACCAAATACAGACCATGTGCACGCATTTCGGGCCATATAGGTTTACTTTGTGCAAAACAAACTCCTGTCATGTTTTTTGTTTTTAAGTATTTGAAGTAGGATTAAATACTCAAGGGTCCAGCTATAAGCCCTTTAGATATTTTCCCACCTTCCCACTGCTCCTCTTCTGCTGCATCTCTTTTTGGCTCTTAACACTGGCTTCCATTTCACCTTAGAATCAAATTCAAGCTCCTGTACTTTGCCTTCAAATCCCTGCACAGTTGTTGTCCCACTTACATTTCTGACCTGGTAAAAAAATACTCCCCCTGCCGCTCCCTCCGCTCCTCCAATGACCTGCTACTGACTTCCTCACTCATAACCTCATCACACGCACGGCTCCAAGACTTCTCTAGAGCTGCCCCAATTGTCCAGAACGGTCTTCCCCATACTATTCGGCTTGCTCCTACTTTCTGCTCTTTTAAAAGAAGACTCAAAACTCATTTTTTCAAACTTGCCTACCCATCTTCCTCTGTCTTTTGAAACTGTTACTTTTTCTCACCCCTACATATCTCCCCCCCTATTATGTGTTGATTCCCCCACCCTAATAGATTGTAAGCTCTTCGGGGCAGGGTCCTCTCCTCCAGTGTCACTGTCTGTTTTAGTCTGTCTTTTGTAACCCCTATTTAATGTACAGCGCTGCGTAATATGTTGGTGCTATATAAATCTTGTTTATTAATAATAATACTAGATTATTATTATTATTATTATTATTATTATTATTAGATCTGTTAGTGCTGCTTTGGATTTTAGATATGTGCTGCAACAATTTTCCACTTCTGGCAGGAATTTGTCAAAATGCTACAGCATCTTCCTAAGGAAGCGTGCATGAGTTTTACATGGTATGAAGGCTGCAGTTCCATTCTTCATAGGAGCCAGAATCTTCACCTTGGACTTTTATTCAAATCCACAAATAATAATCACAGATGTAATTTGCCAACCTTATCCCTATATTTTCCTTAGGTGATAAGTTCCGTTCTATAATCGATGATGCCTGGTGGTTTGGAACAGTGTTGAGTCAAGAACCGTTCCAGCCTGAATATCCAGACAGCCTGTTTCAGTGTTATACTGTGAAGTAAGTATTATGTTCTGTCTACTTTTATTGAACATTTGATCAACTTATAAATATGTCCTGTGTTTGATAAACTAATGTGGTAATTTTCACACATGTATTTTGTCTTAATAGGTGGGATAATACAGAAATTGAGAGACTGAGCCCTTGGGATATGGAGATCATTACTGATAATAGTATGTGTTTTGTTGTTTCTGTTCAGTCTCATTAACAATATATTAAACTGTACTTTTAGTATAAGCAATTTTTCAAAAGAGGTTTAATTTGGAGCGCTCATTCACCTACACTTCCAGTCACACCCCCAGGTGTTTTTAGGAAAGTTTAAAAATGTAACTACCTGTAAACCATAATTGACAACATTTAGCTTTCTAAAGCAAAATCTATATTGTGGTGTGTTTAATAATTATAGAAGATTTTTTTTCTTAATTTGTTGATCCTCCTGCAGCCTCATTGCAGCTGCTACATAGTAAAGTATAAACAGTAAATCTTTCACACATAATGTTTTTTTTTAAAAATGTACAGTCTTGTATAAAAAGCTGCAGCTTGGGTTTCAAGTGAATATTTTGAAAATCAGTTAAGAGTTTCATCACCATATATTAGGAAATGATTAGAGATCAACTTTAAAATTACTATTCAGATATGTAATAGAAAATCAAAGAGGCTTACATTTCCCCTACATTTCTTAGATGTTGTTCAGCTCAATATCTTTTTTTTTTTTCTTGGTAGTGATTCCACCTGAAGAGCCGGGAACGAGTGTCTCTATAACACTTGAAGAAATGGATACTTTGCTCTACCGCCCCCAGGAGGGAGAATGGGGAGACAGCGATCAGCACACTCAATGTGAACGAATTATTTGTGCCATCGATCAACTTTTTAGTATGGGTAAGAAATAGAGTGAATGTTAAAGCTAAATGCCAAACCCTGTTAATGCATTATGTCTCATACACAGTATAAATTTGTTACGTATTGTTTTTTTTTTTTTATTCTTTGATTTTACTCAGTATGTAGTTGAGATAAAATTGTAAGGCACAATTAGGAAAAAAATATATTGTACTTCTGCAATACACTTTTTTTGTCCCTTTAAGCTTACTGCAAGTACAAAGAAATACTCCTGGTCTATAACTTAACACAAAGTCATCAGCTTCAATATATAAAATATATACTTTTTGTTTGTTTGTGGGACAAATTGTTTTACCTTCAGGGTATTCTGCCACCCACAGAAAGATTGGACACTGGCAAAAAATGTATGCCTGGTTTTTGTAAATAACTAACAATGAGGATTTTTTTTACAGTAACTGACACCATGCTGCCTAATATGTTGAGACAAACATCTGTCCTTATTGCATTTATAAATATAATGTACATGGTCCAAATTACATACAATTACAACTTAAGAACAAACCTACAGTCCCTATCTCATATGTAACTTCGGGAATACCTGTGTTTGAAAATTTCTTTATTTTGTTGACAGATATCGCCTCACCATTTGCTGCACCTGTGGATTTAAATGTCTACCCACATTATTGCGTTGTAGTGGCATACCCTACAGACCTCAGCACCATACGGATGAGACTGGTCAACCGATTTTACCGGTGAGATGCATGCATTTTCTTTCAGCATTTATGAAGAACTTGATCTCGTGATGTTGATGATATAAAAAACATTGAGCTGAAGAATGTTTTTTTTCAGTTTTGGACTGACTGAGGAAGGGTTATAATGTTTAGACTTTTTTTCTGGAGAAGATTTGAAGTATTTCCTTCACTTCCTGAGTGGTTTCTAAGTTGCAGTTCTGTGTTGTGATTGACACTCAAGCTTACTTTGTAACCACTTCAGTACCATTATGTTAACCTCCTGGGCGATTACTTTGTATTGGGTTTAATACAGTTATTACCAATACAAAATATTTTTAATTTCCCACCCTGCTCCCTCGGATGCACCAACGTCACTGGGGAACTCCGGGGAACGTCAGCGCACTGGCTGGGGGACAGATCGGAGGAAGAGGAGGGAGCCCGAGGATGGAATCCGACGGTCAGGACACTGGAGGACCCCGATGGGACCAGGTAAGTGTTTATTTTTTATGTTTTTAGCTCCCCAGAGTATGGCTTGAGGTTACTGCTTTCAGCATTTTTTTTTATTTATTTTTTTTTTTTTATACCCTGACCCTCACTCAGGGTTACCGCCATGGAGGTTAAGCCACCTTCTTTACAGCCCAGTTTTTATTATGTCATTTTTGTGAATGTATTTGAATTTAAATGTCTTACTATTTTTTTGGAATATTTTTTTCACAACAAAAAGTGCTTTTTTGGTACTTTGGTAATATTGCATGTGGAATTATTTTTCTAAACGAGAATTATTTTCCTCTAAAAGTAAAGAGGTTGAAAGCCGTGTGGATGTCCTCATTTTTAACCAAAAATATTTTATATGCAAGGCAATTTATACACTAGTGCTACATACATGCCTCTTTATTTAACAAGTTATCTAACACTTTTGGTTTGGTTTTTTTAAGATACACTGGATGCCCTAAATTGGTGTTCAGTAGCTGTTTAATGCTGATCCCTCCAGAGGGTGTGGTGAAATAAACCTAATTGTATGGAAACTCCAATTTTTGGTATATAGAATTGTAACATTGAGGTGGAACCCATCAAGTTCATTGCACTCAAGTATAGTGCATGTAGTATACCGCTGATTGGGGAAAGAATCAAATACCTTGGACTACACCAAGTGCTCAGTCCAGTCAGTGAATAGTCCAAAAAAGAGTTAACCCATTTTTTAAGCAAATCATAATTTATTTTTCTCTGTTCTGTTTGCAGGAGGATATCCGCACTAATTTGGGAAGTGAGATACATTGAATACAATGCCAGAACCTTTAATGAACCAGACAGTAACATTGTAACGTCATCCAAGAAAATCACGGACCTGCTGCTAAAGTTTATCATGTAATTGTCTTGTGTTGTGTTTTGTCTTTAAGTTTAAAGAGGATTTTTTTTTTTGTATAGTTACCCTCTAGGACAGGGGTCATCAAACTTTTTTGGCCATTTCAGGGGTGGGCAGGAGCACCCTAGGCAGGACTCTCTCTCGAGTCCCGCCCTAATGGCTCTGCCCACACCAGAAACACCCCCTTGAAGGGAATGTTCCCTAATTACCCCGGCTGGTGTAACAGTTCCACCGCCGGGGTAAATAAGGAACATTCCCTCTCCTCCGTATGCACTGTGGAGGAGAGGGAATTCCCTTCAGAGAGCCACAGCAAGAGGAGGCTCAAGAGCCGCAGGTTGCCGGCCGGCATTAGGCTGAATGGGCCAGGGGGCGTTAGGCCGGAACAAACTAGCGGCTTGGCTGTATCTGGCCTAAATGCTGGAGTTTGCCAACTTCTGCTCTAGGATATAGATCCATTATCACAATGAATTTTTGGTGTGTAAATTAGTAATTTGGTCTGTTGTCATTATCCTTTCAACACACCTGTCTTTTCTTTCTGCAGCACCACTGGGAACCTTTGTCATCTGTATGTGGTTCTTAATGGCTTTGAACTCTTAGTAGTATTTGTATGCATTTACTGCATATTTTTGGAATGTTGTAGTCTGTCCTAAAGCAAAACACCAGCCAAGAAGATAAATACACATTTATTAATCTGTCTTATCTGCTTTAGGATGTACATACCCTAGAAGGCTGCACAATAGGATTCTGGCTGACTAGAATAGCTTAGTCCAAAACCCAGCCTTGTTTGTGACTGGACTTTAAACAGTCAGCAGCACACAAGTGATTCCTTGTGTTTTCTCCTCCCTCACTTTTTTTAAATTTTCTTTATTACTCAGAAACAGCAGACATATCTGGTATTATTTATATGTGCTTGGATTTCAGCTTTAAGTATATCCTTCACAAAAGCTTCAATTGCATTTACATCATTGCCTTCCCTATAGAAAACTCCTGTTGCTCCTTAGAGATAATGCCTCCTAATTGGCCTGCTGAGCCAGCTAGCTGTCTATGCCAATGTATTACAATTGAAAGGTTCCAGTGCTGATAAACATGTGTGTGACTTTTTCTGCAGGGAGGTGAAATAGAGGATGAATGCATGGTGAATGCCTGTAATATGTGGTGTTAGTCTTTTTTTTTTCTATAACAAAATACAAAACAAGAATAAGGTTTTTGTTGTTTTTCAGGGACAGCAGTTGTACCAATATTACAGATCTGTACAATACTACTGGAGAGGTGAAATAGAGGATGAATGCATGGTGAATGCCTGTAATATGTGGTGTTTTTTTTTTTTTTTGGACAGACATAAGAAATGCTATAACAAAATACAAAACAAGAATAAGGTTTTTGTTGTTTTTCAGGGACAGCAGTTGTACCAATATTACAGATCTGTACAATACTACTGGAGAGCTGAACTCCTGCGATGGACAGGTAACTTTGCATGATAACAAAATAATAAGAGATGGAATATGATTGGCCATGGGGGACTCATTATCTGTTGCTGTACATACTAGTTTATTCTTCGCTTGACTATACAGGAAAATCACTTCATGAATGGCTGCTTATAAACAGCCCAGTCTCTGTAAATATTCACCGGATTTAAGTGTTACTGTTAAACAAGGATTGGTCCATCCTGGGTTTCAGTGTTTAAGTTGTTAAGGGATTTCCTAGCTGTTGCACTGGCTACCAAAGGCTCAGTGATGTATTTTAGGATCAGGCAGCTGCTTTGTGATCTTTTTTTCGTATAAAACTAGTTATCCTAAAATTACAATTTTTGCTTGGAGCTTCAATACTTTAGTTTTGAATCAGACTGATTATGTTTTGTTTTTATTTTATACTTGCCAGCCTATTTTATGATGTTCTTTTATGTTTGTAAGGAAAATGGACTTGACCAACCTAGATCATCAGGGGCGACGGTAAGTTTTACAAATCCAGAACCTTAGATGGCATGAGTTGATATTTGAGTTGCTTTCCCTAAAATATATTTTTTATAGCCTTTTAAAAAGCTTCTGTTTTCGTAAACTTTTATGGATATTGTAGGATGATGTAAGTTGAACTTCTGTAGACCTATAGCTTCGCTAAGATATTAATACTAATTACTTTGGTAATTCACACATATAGTTCCACACAGGTATGAAAACTTCACAACAATAAACATCCTATTTACCTGGTTTGTGACTGTTTTTCATTTATCACAAAAATGTTTTCAGTGGGTATTTTGCTGTGATTAGGAGTATTTTATGCTCTGCCTATCCTCCCTCTATGCTGTGGAGATAGGAGGGAGGCATGCTGTATTTTATGTAAAAAAAAAAAAAAAAACTTGGGAAGTACTACCATCTTCTTTTACTCAGTGTTTGTTAACAATTTGAACTTTAGGAATCTTCTTTCACTTCGTTTTTTGGTACTTTTGTCCCATCCTTGCTCATGACTTTTTTCCTTCATTTATACTTCCTTACCCCTCCCACATGTTTTTCGTATCACCCCTCCCCATTCCTTCATTGTTTATTGCAAATATACATAAGTTTGCTTCTGTTTGACAATTTTTTTATTGTTCCCCCTCATGTAAAACCCAATAAACATATTTGAAAAGGAAAACAAAAACTAGGCAGGACACACTAACATTTCCAATTTTAGTCCAGCAAAGGTAATTTATTCCTGCTCACAATAAGAATTTTAAAGCTGAGTATATTTTGGGCAGGTCAACAGGTGTTTTACTTCATTCACATGGCAGGTGAAGAGCTGTAGCTTGGGTAAATGTGCATGTATTACATTAAGGTTTCACATTTTGATTACCCATCATTAAATGATTTATTTTTCTTTTGTAAGCAGAGAGTAAAAACTGTGAATAGCTGGAAGCAGTGCTGCATGGACCTGGTTGAATTTGTCATAGTACGTGAAGATTCTGAACCATTCAGGGAGCCTGTAGACCTGGAGCGGTACCCTGTAAGTACCAGCAACCTTTTTAAATAATCACAAGCCACAGGTAATCAACCCTGAATGCTTGTGGTCTATACTATTAGTAGGATTGTATAGATGTCATACGTGTTGTATTGTTAGACTGCTGCTTATGGAATACTGTAACTAGTAAAACCACCAGTGTACCTATAATTTTGTAAGATTAAGAATTGGCCAGACATTGGCCTTTGTCATTTTAATATGTATCTTAAGAACAGATATGTGTAGCTCTAACATATTCATAGTCAGTGAACTTTTGGGGGTCATGCAGAAGACATTTTTTTGTAGTATAAAACATGTGCATAGCTTTCTGAATATATCTGAAAGTTGTGTCCCAGCTGTGGTAGGTTTGATAACTAGTACGAGGATGATCTCCTTACTTGCCAGGTACTGCAATTAATGTGATGGCTTATAGAGGAACTAAAGTTAGGTGTTTTTTTAAACATAAAAGGCTTGTCTACCCTTTTATGTAAAGTGAACTTTCTGAGTTTTGGTACGCTTTAATTTCTCACTCTATACTAACTTTACAGAAGAGAATCATGTTTGAAATAGCCCAAATTCCGTGTTTCCAATACTACAAGAAAATAAAATGCTTTGTTTTTAGGATTACTATGATGTGGTGAAGACTCCTATGGATTTTGGGACAATAAAGGAAAAATTGTCAGCTGGGAATTACAGCAATCCATTGGAGTTTTGTAAAGACGTGAGATTGGTCTTCTCAAATGCAAAGGTTTACACACCTAACAAACGCTCTAGGGTGAGAGGAACTTTTTTGCAGTATTTGTTTGCCTTCCACAAGTTTCCTATTATTGTAATATTGGGACAAACTTGCCTACCCATCTTCTTCTGTCGCCTAAGTCACTACTTCCTACCACTCCATATCTCCCCTCCTATTGTGTGATACTTCCCCCACCCTCTAGATTGTAAGCTCTTCAGGGCAGGGTCTTCTCCTCCTCCTCTGTCACAGTCTGTATCTGTCACTGTCTATTGTCTTTTGCAACCCCTATTTAATGTACAGCGCTGCGTAATATGTTGGCGCTATAAGAAATCCTGTTAAATCATAATAATAATGTAAAGGTAGGCTTTTTTGTGGGTTATAAACTCCTACTTGGATTTAAAAGTTCCTAAAATATGACTTTCCATAGTTGCCATCAGAACTTCATACTTTGTCTATTTGATAATTAGGCAATTTGCTGTAGCCCCATCTGAACATGTCTTGCATGATTCAGACTTTGACCTGGACCCATACATATTTTGCAGAAATAACAGAGGCAACAGTGCCTCAGGTGATCTGGTTGTTTTTTTTGTTTTTTTCAACTCACCCGATCCTGTAGTTACCTTAAAATGTTTCCCTTTTAGATCTACAGTATGGTGTTAAGGCTTTCTGCGCTCGTGGAAGAGAGGTTGAAAGTTATTTTGTCAGATTATAAAATTGCCCAAAAGTCCAAAGGCAAGCCAGAAGAATCGGGCAGCATGAAGAAATCTGGAGCTAAGGAAGGACAATGTAAAAGAAATTCACTCAGGTAGGTTGTGGATTTTGGATTCATCTAATACCAACTCCCCTCTCCCCCATTTTAGATAAGGCGGAGAAGTGTTAGAAGCTTTTTGGGTATTATTGTCATCTCTAATAGTCAATATTATCCTTTATATTTGTCCTATTAGCCACTGGCAATGAAAGTGAGGGAGTCTTGAACTTTGTGTTACCAGTTGAACAGAAATCTTTCAAAGAGGAGACTTGTTCAGTTACCGCTGTCAGTGTTTTTTGGAGAAGATCCCTTTTACTGCTTGTTTCAAGAGAAGGGAAGAAAAAAACGGCAAAAATGTATTTTAACTATTCCTTACTCTATACTTAAAAAGAGGTTACAACCTGCCTACACCCCCCCCCCTTTTTATACATGTGTGATCACTTTTTGACCTAAAGGAGAACTACGCTGGATAAAGTATTCTGTTTTTTATTGCTAAGCTTTCCTTTGGAAAATTCTACCCGTTCTTGTTCTTACAATAAGTAAACGGTTATCAAAGTTGTTTTATTTCAGCATTGAACATCCTGTTTTGCAGTGATGTATACCAGAGAAATGTCCGACAAGGAAGAACCTCTCCGATTCTAGGGATAAACGGCTCTCTGCGCGAACCCTCTTCATCACGATCTACCTCAAGCGGAACACCACCTGCTAACACTCAGTCCAGCATAAGCAGTTCTTCTGCTAGGCGCATGCATGGACAATCACCTGACAGTGCTCCATCACCCTCTACTAAATCTCACACAGTCATTAGGGCGAGACATGTGTCAAGCTCTTCATCTTCAGGTGAGCTTAGTTAAAGGGACACCTATTCCTTTGTGGCAGAAATAACTGCCAAAAGATCCTGTCCTAGAAGCTGTTAAATGCTTACTTATTTCTGCAGGGTGAGATGATAAAACTTTCTCATCTTCAAGGGCTTCAGGTGCAACAGCCACCACGAAAAACTTTTGGAGCTGTTAATTGGCTGTGGAGCACAAAGGTTTTTTACATCTTACACTAAACCGTGCAGATGGCACATGACACATGGTCATAAATATAGAGAAAAAAGGGACTTGGGTCCTTTAATAGACTCCAAGAATTGATTTGATTTGAATTGAGTTTATTGTTTTGAATTTTTTTTTAAGTTTTACAGTATTGTTTATCCTGTGTACAATCTGGATTTAGTCATCTGCTACTTATACTGTGTAGTGTACAACAACTTGTGTTGCTGGTGTTAGTAACGTGGCTTGTTTGTACTTGCACTTTTTTTTGTAGAAAGCGACACAGACTTTTCATCCTCTTCTACCTCTGCTTCAGCACATTCCTCCCACACATCATCTTCTAGCTCTGACGGTAAGTCTATTGACACATTGGGTAAATATTTACAAGGATAATGGTTCCAAAAGCAGAGCCATTATCAGGCAACCGATGCCAGCTGTTGCAAAGCTAGGTGCATACAGGCATCTCTAGACCTACTATACGCAGGCTGCATTAGAAAAAGTCCATTTATCCTAAGGGTTGTGTTAAAAATTTAGTGGAAGAATATGTTTTGTGACTTTTAATTCTTCATTTTTAGTTATAATTACTAAGCTTTTGGGAGTCCAGCCATCTCAAGTGGGTCTACTTTCTTTAACCCTCCCTAGCGTTCTAATTCTGTCAGTTTTTCGATGCAAAAAGTGATCCTAATTGTGGGCCTGTAATTCTTAGGATTACCTCCCGGGTATGATAAGTATATTTATTTATTATATTATAATCCTAAATTATAATATAATAAATAATTATAAATAATATTTATAAAAAATAATGAAATAATAGACCACAACAATGTAATTTATCAAAAAAAAAAAAATAATTTATCAAAAAATGGCAAAAGGTCAGGGATAATAGTGGGCAAAATGTAGATCAGGGCATAACACAATTATGTTTGGTGCACTAAAATGTGTACTTTTATTTTTATTATATGTCATGTGGTGTTTGTTTTACTGTAATAACCATTTAAATGCAGATTACATTATCTGGTTTTAAATTTCCCGCCCGGCCACACACAAGACTTTCTGCATTGTGCATCACATCTTCCTCGTGAGGAGAGGAGCAATAGTAAATTCCAGGGGTGGTGCCAGTGGTGATTTCCCGCTGGCACCGCCCCCAGAATTTACTATTGCTGCTCGCATCAGCAGTTAGATGTGATGCACAATGCAGAAGTCCTGCATTGTGCTTCGCATCTAACTGCTGATGCAAGCAGCGGCGTGGCCGGGATCCCAGGTGGTATTTAAAAGCAGATTACTCGGTAATCTGCTTTTAAATTTCCCAGCCACGCCCCCTAATTCAGAAACGTCCCGGCATCACAGCGGTACCATTAGATCGCCGCTGGAGTGCAGGACAAAGCTAAGGGGGGCTTGTAAACTTACCCCGAGTGTGACTCGGGATTATCGATTTTTGCAAGTAAAATCCACCCCCCGTCACACTCGGGATTACCGCAAGGGGGGTTAAACAACACTTGAACTGATTGATAATGTAACTGTAGCACGCAAACCTTCTTCCATCTTTTGTAGCCTCAGAAAGTACTCAAAATGTCCTACATACTTTCTGCATGGCAAGAATGTATAAGCATTTGCAGTCAAACTTGAAGGCTGCTATTTCTGACACCTTTTTCCGAAAATAATGACTCTTGAGTTTGCAGTCACAGACCTGGAATATGTATGCAGATAAGGTTTGCACTCTTCTCACTGACTTTCTTGATCTGCTTACTTTTTCTGTGTCATTGATTTCAAACTAGGATCGGCATAACAATCAACTTTATCAAGTAAAACAAGCCAGGCCCTTCATTACTCGCACAAGGTTTCTTAAAGTCAGCAAACAGGTTTCTCTTCCTAAAAGTAATTTTTAAAGTATCAGTGTTCCACTTGTTAGGATTGTTTGAGATGAGAAATATAACTTTTTTTTTTTTTTTTTTGGTTCAGCATCTCAGGGCAATAACCAAAGAAGAACTGCAAACATAAAAAGGAAAATTTCATGTTATTCTGATGATTCAGACTCTGCATCTGAAGCAAGCTCTCATCAGGGTACAAGAAAGAAAACTCTCCGGAAGTGCGCTGCCATGGCAGCCAATAAGATAAAGTGTATGAGTGATGTGGAAGACAGTGCCTCAAACTCAGATAGCGACTGCAGCGCAAGCAAAAACAGCAGAACGTTGCCACCCAGGACAGCTGCAACAAGGGCCAAACAAAGGCTCTTGGATGGTAGTGGGGATGAAACTGCAATAAGAAGTGGGAGTGATCAGAAGCGTGAAACAAGAAAGGCCTCCAAGACCCCACCAAGAACTTGTCCAAAGCCCTCCCGAGCTCCGCAGAAGTTACAGACAGACTCTAGCATCTACAGCTCGGATAACAGTTTCAAATCTCCATCTCCCAAACATTCTTCACATGATGATTCTGAAGAAGAAGGCCACCACATTAATGGCGGCAGCCAAAACACAGAGGAGAGCTTGGACTCTCCATGCCCTCGTCTGGCCACCAATTCTCGTAGATGTATTTTAGAATCTGACTCAGACTCATCATCCCCAGAAAGCGATGTAACAGTATTAAAAAGGGCCCAGAACCCTCTTAGCCCTAGACAACCACAGGAATGTAGGGTAGTACTGACTAATGTTTGTTTACCTGGGGCTAATACATACTTACGGAGCCCCTGTCTAGAAAGACCAATGCTCAGGGCTGCACGTCAGCCGAGAACCTCTGATACGGAGTCTGATTCAGCATTTGAAACTTTGGCCAGAAAACGGCGAAAGAGGGTCGTGTTCTCTGCATCACCTCCTGCTAGAAAAACAAAAGTATTGAGTGACTCTGAGGACACCTCTAATTCAGGAACTGAAAATAACTGTAAGTTCTCCAGTTCTGGAGAGAGTTCAGTGTCTAAAAAGAACAGCCGAGTCCTATTTTCTGAATCGGAGTCCTCTCTCTCAGACAACACAAGTGACAGCAAACACAGAATGAACAAAAGAAATCCTACAGTGAGGCCTGGTAGAGCAGCTGATCAAAAGAGGAAGCGGGCAAAGAGCAGCTGTGATGAGGACTGGGAGGCTCTGGATGCCAGAAGCCGCAAAAAGTTAACCCGGCGCACGAAGATCCGTACACGAAACCAGGGTAAAAGGACTGTGCGTTACGACGATGCTGAGAACGCAGCTCAAAGCGATGAAAACTTGAATGGCAGGCGGTATAGAACTACCTCTGTGAGGAGACTGACCCCCAGAGAAAGGGCCAGGCAGTTCTTGCGATAACTAACAAAGCGAAAAATGTACTGACTTTTCTAAATTTGTTCAAATTCAGGGAATATACTTCTATTTTTCTACAGAAAGAGAAATTTATGAATGTGACTACAAACTGTACATGTTTGACTTGCACTTGTCATATTAAAGCATTATCAGCACAGATGCCATCACGTGCCTCGAGATGGGGCAGGGGACATCTGAGCGCTAACTAATGGTATTTTCTGAGGTTTTACAAACCGCAAGCTTAGTTTTTTGCAGTGAGAGTCTTTTACTTAGACCCTCATTTTATTGCTAGACTTGTCAGCCATTGAACACTAATTTGCACAGTTTAAGTTTACAAGTGTTTTTTGAGCTTTTTTTTTTATTCTTGAAAAAAAAATCAGGTGCAGAATTCAGAAATAGTTTTTGCTCCAGTTTTCCTTAAAACTTGAAAAAGAATATTTTCTTCCCAAAGTATGTATTTGTGCCATTATTTATTTCTAATCTCAGAGTTTTTTTTTCCTTTTGGATTTATTTATTTTTTTTCAGTGCATTTATCGTTTCTCCCCCAGAATACAGTCTGCCATAATCAGAGAATTATGTTACCATACCATGATATGGTAACGGTTGCTTAAGAGATGAGTAGTGTGTACAGTACCATGTTATGATAAAGGGAACCATAACAAGTGGGATAGATGAGAGGGTGGTGTGGTCTTTTAAGTTACACTTTATTTTGTTCAAAGGAAACCTGCTGCAAAATTAACCATGTGCAGGAAGCCTCTGATAGAAACTGCCACTCTGGTTCTTAGCACCTTATAGAATCTTTAGCAAAGAAATGGTCAGTCTATTTTTTTCATACTCTTAAAGGAAATTTAAATTAGGTGGGAAGGAACAGTTTGAGCTTCCATTGATCTGGAAAGAAAAAGCAAGTTTATCTAAGCTGCTAGGAAGGGAAAAAATTGTATACTGAGCTGCCTAGGAAGGCCATTTCATGAATAACTTTAGTGTTTTGCCGTTAAGATGAGAAATATCTTCTTCAGTGTCTGCAGCTACTGAAGTCTTTGGGGGTTTGTTTAATGCAGCTTGTTAGGGATATGTTAATACTTGAAGGTTCATAGTCTTGCTAAATCAAACTCCCAGGCAATAGGGTGATAAGAGCTTATATAATGACACCAAGGGCTGCTAGCGGACTTCTCCGGTAACCAATTACATGCTTAGGTTACGTACACAAGTCAGATGATCCTTTCCAACGACAGTTTTTGTATGTGTGTAAGTAGCCTTGGAGTACGTACGTAAAGCACATCAGAGGCTGCTGGGAAATATATTCCATGTAAAATTTGGCTTTATATTTAAAGTGAAACTATTCAGCTGGTAGCTAAGTAAGGGAATTAAAATTTGCAAGATTCTTCTTTCTTCGAGAAAATACTACTTAAGCTTCCCTTCATTCACTTGACTAATACCCATGGTCTTAAGTCACATCATCCTTCCTGCTGAGGAACAGAGGAGGAGATAATCCGACCTGGGCTCTGTCGGTTTGATATCTCTTAAACAGGATCAAATTCCCAGGTGTGGGTAATAAAGCAGAGTCTGACTTTACCTGGAACAGCCTTTACTTCAGGAAAAGTAAGTATTTGAGCACTTTGATAACGGTTCATCTACTGCTTTTTATAGCCTCATATTATTAGGTATAGGTCTGACAGGCCTATACCTGACCATTACATCTATATACACCTAATAGACAACCTTTTAAAAAGCATTCATATGGGGATGGCTCCACTTTGCAGCTTTTAACAGCATCCACTCCTCAGGGAAGGCTCTCCACAACATTTTTCAGGGTCTGTGGGAACGTTCCTATTCTTCCAAAAGAACGTTTGTGAGTCAAAGTAATATCAGATGAGAATATCTCACAATTACTATTGCTATAGACTATTTTTTTATTTTCTTTAAATTCTTGTCCATATGGACAGTCATACTCCTAAGTGCCTGTCCTTTGTGAAAATTCAGAATGTTGAGAAATGATTGGTAAAATGTTTTGTAAAGTTTCTCATTTACCCATGCCCATAGTACAGCTGCTGGTATTACATTTATTTGGACTTCGGTAATGTTAAAGGAGTTTCACTGCTTATTCAGCTCTCGGGTCCAGCTGAATGTAAGTTACTGCCGCTAGCCCTTGTTTCTTTGCTAAAAACGTGTTTGGTTAGAAAGATGCAAATCTTGTGACATTCGCAAAAAAAATTCTCAGAAAAGCCCTATCTCTGTGCAGATGAATAGGGATCAGACTAAAGTAAGAAACTTGAAGACTTTATTTTTTAAAAGCACCACATCTCAAGTGATAAACACCCTGACCTGGGAATGTATCCTCATTTCCGGTGGCATATTACTCCTTTGTGGATGATTTACACTGACTAAATAGCCTTGTGGTAAAGGTAACACTGTCCACCTGCCTTCCTGCTAATGTTTTAGAGGAGTGGATTGCATGACAAGCACTGATGACATTATTACTGGGGGAATATGTGCAAATTATGTTTTGTGTGTCTTCCATTGCTTTTAGGAGTACATTTGTGTTAATAAACCAATGACAGTTTGCTGAGAGAAATGAATTTCAACCACAGCTGAGGTTACCTTTTATTTCTAGTTTGCTTTCACACTGTCTTGCTTGGAGAGAAGTGGCGACTAATTCTTAAAGCAGATAGCACAGTTTGAGCAAAAAATGTGAAGACCACACCATTGTTTACTTAATTTTAAAGGGCTGATGTATAAATCCTCCACCTACTGTAAAGAATCTTGTAATGAATGCACATTCTGGGGTATACACAGATTTTCCTGTTACTCAGAAGTCGACAAATTGACCCCTGGACCTGTATAGTCTCCATTACGGTCTATGTTCCAGAGCTTATATGTCAGCAGCTAATGTTGCTCGGATGTTTCTTTCAAAGGTTTCATTTTTCATGGGATTCCTTTTGACCTATATTTAATGTTTTGAGGAGTACATATTGTCTTTTTTTTTCTTGTTTGCATTACCAGCCCTGAAAATAGCAATTTGCACTGTTTGCTGTCTCAGTCACCTCAGTATGGATGTACACTGTGAGTTTGGAGGTATTTATAATGGCCATTTAATCCATAATAAAGTGTTTTCTGCTACAGAATAAAGTTGTGCAATTCCTGGTGTTTTTTTTTTATCTTATTTTTTATGTTAATCTTTGGCAGACAAGGAATCACCAACAAATGTTAAGTATTCGTTAAAAAGTAATTGTATTTTTGTATGTAAACCTGGAACAATGCAGGTTCGTATTGCTGGCCCTCTGTTCTATACTAGGTATCTGATCATCCTGAAGATCTAAAGCAGGGGTGTCAAACTCTGGCCCGCAAGGTCCTTTTTTTTTTTTTTTGGCCCCCCCAAAGAGTTCTGGAAATGAATTTCATCTGGCCCGCCCGCCCACTACTACGTACTGCAGCGAGTGATACCGCAACTACAATTCCCGGCATCGCTCACGTCTGTAGACCAGTGGGCTTGCATTGTTGTTCTGTTCTATAGACGCAAGTAATGTCGAGAATTGTGGTCTCAGCATCACTCGCTTCTATGGAAAAGGGTGTGAGATATCTGTCCCTCCCCGCCCCCCTCTCACACATCACAGGTGCCTACAGTAATACATTGTAACTAGTTCTGCATGCAAATGATAGAAGCGGTACAGCGGTTAATTTGAATCTTCTATATCAGGCAGGAAAACAATGGGTTAAATGGTCTCAACTGTATTTCTTTGATTGTAGTACATAGTTAGGAGGACTTACAGTCAGTATTAGGCTGAAGATCTATTATAGTGTTCTGAGACATACACAGAGAATCTTTATTCATTTCCCTACACATGGCAGAGTCCACATGAATCTCTGTTACTACCTCACATACACGTTTTCAAAACATGCAATACATAGACATTGTTCCTGTATACCCATCATGTGACACAAAGCCTAGGCAATGATCACATGGTGCCTGACTACTAGGGGTGTTGTCTTTGTTTTAATTCATCAGAGCCTGCATAGTGAGAGGATGAACAACACACAGGCTGCGTAGATACATAGAAATTAGTCTTTTCAAACCTAAAGTGTATGTAGAGGGGATTGTTTTTGTTAGTTATGGATGAAGTAGTAAACTTCCTCAATTTTTTTAAAATAAATTTCAGTTTGGCCCCCGACTTGGTCTAAGTTTTTAATTTCTGCCCAATGTGTATTTGATTTTGACATCCCTGATCTAAAGCCACGCCAAAAAATTGTCCCTGGCAATGACAGCAGGATTTCCTGATTGGACGTTGATTGATGAACAACAGACTGCTGTTACAAGTCAGATTTTCACCACAGCAGGACTATTTGTCTCTACAAGATTGTATGATTTGTTTACAGTTTACCTCCTTGGTGGTAATCCCAAGTGTGGTTCGGGGTGAGTTTGCGATACCAAAAGCAGTAACCCTGAGCCACACATTGGTGGAATTGCCAGGGAGTCTAAAAGTCCTAACTGGTTCCCACGTTCCAGCAGCGTCCTCCAGCGATTCCCGGCATCGTCCCCTGCCGATGGCTGGCGTGTGAACGTTGGGGATGCAAGGCCAGGGGGGAAGTAGATGCTGGCCGGGCATCTGCTCGCAAGTGTGTGGCTAGAGGGTGGGAAAATTGGGCTGGTAGGTGGGAAATTTAAAATAGGAAGTATTTTTAAATGTACTGCTTTTACATTTAAAGATACTTATTATTCATACCACCAGGGAGGTTACAGCTGTTTTAACAACTTCTGGGGAAACTGCCCTCAAGCTAACCATTTTGGTCAACCACCAAACGCTTTACTGTCCACACTTGCCATGGTAGGACAGTAAACATGTGGACCTCTACCTCTTACAATTTGGGGTTTACAAAACTTTTCACTAAAAAAAAAAAATGCCTGGTTGTATCATTCAACATATGCAAGTACAAAGTCAAGTAAAGGAGTGTGCAACAGCCACAGATTGAAGAGGATCTATATTTACTCAACATATTATTTACTTCAATGTATCTCATTATCCTATATAAGCAAAGTTCATACCACAAAAAAATTCTGCAAGTCTTTAATTGTATAACCAGAAACAAATGATAACACCTAATAAAACAACAAAAGGAGAATCTGGTCTGGTGAAAAACTGAAATGAAAATATTGCAGCTTTCCAAAATGTGCTTGCTGATCCTACCAGAAACATATTACCCTTTTGAATAGTTTTATATTTAGGTTGGAAAAAAAGACAAGTCCATCAAGTTCAACCACTGGGGAAATAAACATATCCCAGATCAAAACCCTGTGGATATATTTGATCCAGAGGAAGGCTGGTACAATTCAACAGGGGTGAAATAATTCCTTCCTGATTCCATGCGGTAATCGGATGTTCCCTGGATTAACAGTCTCTCGTATCTTTACTTTCAAGCCTTAATCCCCAGTTATGTTCTGTGCTTTTAGAAATCATCCAGCTTTTTCTTAAAGCATGCTAATGAACATGCTGAAACTACTTCCTGAGGGAGCCGATTCCTTTTCTCACATTTTCTCAGACATTACAGTCAAGAATCCCTTCCTTTCATAAATTGCACTGAACTGAAATCTCAACGATATCTGCATTTCCAGTTGTCTTGTGAACTACAAAATACAGAAGTATTGTAAAAAAAAGAATCCCCCTCTTCAAGATATTTACCGTATTTTTCGGCGTATAAGACGCTCCGGCATATAAGACGCACCCAATTTTAAAGGAGGAAAATCTAGAAAAAAAAATTCTGAAAGATTATTCCCCTTCTGATCACCCTGTGCCAATTTAAATTCCCCTTCTGATCACCCTGTGCCAATTTACTCCACCAACTGTGCAGATCTAGACATGGCCCACCCTTACAGAACTTTTCAAGCTGTCAGAATGGATTAGGTCCTTTCTTGGATTGCAATCTTTTAATCATTGATGGGTTCTGACTATGCTATGTAAAGACTTGCAACCTTTTCTCTCTCTCCCAGCCACAATGTGGTCAATTTTATGGTGTGATCTGGTTCATTGTCAAATTGGAAGCTGAACCTTTTTTTCCATTGACCACTTTCTGGCAAAGGGGAACAGGTTTCCCTCAAGGGTTTGATGGTCGTTTGGCCCATCCATTTTATCCTGATTAGTGCAGAGAAACCTCCAATACCAGGATACTACTAGCTCCATGTAGGTATCGTGTTCTATGGATAGTGATCTATTTCCTGTTTTCCGGCTTTTTTCCAGTTGTAACATTTGGATTTTTTTGTAGTCCCCAGTATCATTAAGGTGCATTTTGGTAAAGCTCAGTCTTTCTTGCAATCCTTCCGCACTAGGTGAGCACTTATGACATCACATGCACAAAATGACTATTCTTTGTCATAAATTCTTGTAAATTCTTCTAAGCTTCCATATGCCTCTTGGTGGCCTCCCTGACCAGGTTCTTCCTTGCACTTCCATGCAGATCAGAGGAGCCTGATCCAGAGAGGGTCCTAGTAGTACCAAACACTTTCCACTTCCAAATTATAGAATTTACTTCATTTTTTCATTACTTTTTTTTGTATTGTTATCTAGATCTTTCTTTTCTCAATCGAAGAACAGTTTCTGCAAGTGCAGACATTTGCTTGTTAATCCTATCAGAATTGTGCCTGTCCATAACTTTATCTTTGAGACTTTGCCTTGCCACCCTCTGTTTTTTGCTTTTAGTTGACCTGCCAAGACCTGGAATTCTCCAGGAATATCTGATTTTGAACTAATCAAATTGATTGCATTTGATTATAGATGAAAGATAATTACTTAGCTTGGTGTCCAGTGGAGAAAGTGGTTAGTTACAAAGTAGTTTACAAGTATTTTATTTATTTTTTTTTATTTGAAATTTTGGGTGGGTTGTGTCTCAAACCTGCAATGAGAGAGTGGGCGGGTTCATGAATCATGACGTCACTATGGGGGAAGTTTCTTCCCCTTTGAGTGACACCCGGCTCCCAAAGCATGCGTGGTCTGGAGCAGGTAAATTCAGTGGGCCCAAAAAGGTTGTCGACTACTACTCAGGAGTGTTCATGTAAAAAAAAAACTGCCAAAAAGTTGACCTAGAAACACAAATTTATTATATTGCAGGTTTTCAGTCCTTGTACATGGCTGCTAGGGATGATTATACTGCAGAAAAAAAAACACCCTTCAATTAGGCAGGAAACTGCTTTAGTGAATATTCTCCCTTCCTATTCTGTGATACTTCCCCCACCTAGATTGTAAGCTCTTCTAGTCAGGGTCCTCCCCTCCTCCTGTGTCACTGTCTGTATCTGTCTGTCATTTACAACTCCTATTTAATGCAAAGTGCTGTGTAAAATGTGGCTTTATATAAATCCTGTTTATTATTATTATTAATAACCACCTGGGCGGTTACCCCGAGCCTGGTTCCGGGGTAAGAAAACTTGCTGAAAGCATTTACCCCGAACCAGGTAGCTAAAAATAGAAACAAGCGTTACAGTGCATTCTGATTGTCATACAACATTGTACAACAATGGGATTACAACTGATAAAAAACACTTACCTTGTCCCCGCAGCTTTTTCGGAGACGTCTTCTCTCTTCTGTCTGCTCCCGGCATGTGCAGTGACGATCTCTGGGGTTTCCCGTTGACGTCGGTGCACGTGTCGATGCGGACGGGAGGCGAGGCGGGAAATTCAAATAATTTTGTATAGGATTCAATACAAAAAAAAGCTGTATTGAGTCCAATACAAAGAAATCCTTATATATGTATAATTGTATTATATATATATATATATATATATATATATATATATATAAATAATATAAGCTACTGTACAGTTACATTACATTATACACATCTTTTTTTTTAAGGTTTATTATTAAATTTTGGACATATTTCAGTGAGATATAACTAAGAATTATAGCCTACAATCTAAAATAAATTTCCATGCAAAAAATGTAACGCTTTTTGCATGGAAGTACAGAAAGAATAAGAACACTCAAAGTTCGCGTACACGTCCCTCAGTGATTCCTGATGATGTAATTGCATACGCCCGTTGACGGGGGTCGTTGCGGGAAATTCAAATATTTTGTATTGGATTCAATACAAAGTCCTGTATCCAATCAATACAAAATAATACAAAATATATGTATGTGGTTTTGTCTATATGTATGTGACGTTGGACTCTGTTTTAAAATTTACCACACTAGGGAGGTGATTTAGAAAAATATATTACTATACAGTATACTGTATTTTTGCATTTTCAGTATTTTTTATTTATTTATGCATTCTTGTTTAAGCTGATTTTTGTGTTTTTTATTTAATTTTATTATTAAAGTTATTTTTTTTTTTTTACATGATTGTGTGTTTCAAACCTTATTATATTCAGGATATCTACTAGACCCTTGTTTGGACATATTTCTGTAAGGTACAGGTCTACAATTTAACAAAAAAAAAATTTCATGAAAAACAATGTACCGCTTTTGGTACAGAAATCCAAACATCAGTGAAACACCGAGGAGGTTATTAAAAATAATAATCATAATTCTGCATTGACACATGACATTGGTATAGCTGCTACAGTTACAGGCAATAGGTGGCACTCCCATAGCTTTCTGTGCAGCATGCATTCCTTATTCATGACGTCAGGGTTTGCTGGGATTGTACATTTTATGGAGAATGTCCAAGTTTCAGTTTCACATCTGATGAAATCATTAGAATAATAACAGGAGGAGAGTCTTACTATAACAAGCAAGCAAGTAACAAGTTAGTTCTCTCAGGTCGTTGAGCTCCTACAATTGGTGAGTCTTTACCTTTTTATGATTGTTTTTCTTTTTGGATTTGCATAAATCATTTAAACTAGTAAAATGTTATCAGATTTGCCAGCTATACTGCACCTTCTCCCTATATAGAGTAGATGGCGAGTTGTTCTGTAGGATGACAAAGTGTTGGAAGTGTCAGGATCCCATGTGAAAATGAAGGAAATCCTGAAGAAGGTAAGCTAATGCAGCCAGTAAGAACAACTGATCCACAATATATTACATTTGTGTTCTTAAACAACTAAAAGCAAAATTGCCCCCCATCTTTTGTATTCTTCACCTTCTTTATTCTGAATAGAATAGTGAGGTATTAAAGCCCCTGTGGGGTTTTTTTCTGTCTGATACTCCCCCCCCCCCCCGGCGGCCATTGTCATTGAAAATGTGATGGGATTTCCAGTGTTTTTGGGTTGTGGCCAGAACTAGATGCATGATGAAACTTTTCATTGGAGACATTGGCACTTGTGACAACTGTCTAAAGGGTTCTCACTTTTCTGGGATTTACTCTCACTTCCTGTTGCATCTTAAGGACAGGAAGTAAAATGTCCACAATGGGTCATCGACAGTTGACAGGTCTCAACTCTTCTTTTCTCTCCCCAAAACTAAAAAAAAAGTCTTTGTTAGTGGTAAGAACATGACAGCCAGTAAACCAAAATCCCCTAAAAGGGGGCAGGAATAGCATAAGATTCACTGTCATGACAAATTCACATAAGAGGTAATATTTCTATGAAAAAGAATATTTAGATATGCAGCAGTTCACCGATTTATACCCAATTTATAATCTAATGATACATTCACTTAATGTCCTTGGCTATCTGGATGCTGTGGGAGGGAAATCCAACTCTGGGCTAATTTGATTTTTTTTTTTTTAATATACTCCTCCTATTATACCTTTTTTAACACAAAAATTTGCAGCTATATCTGCAATAATTACCTTCTCCCAGGTGCTGTCTCATGCAATATATTTTCTCTATCAGAAGATGTCCTTAGGGTTGATTGGCACCCAGTGTCCAAGTTAAGTCACTATGGCACTCTGCACGGACATGCAATGATGCAAAGAATAGAACAATGCCACATTTTGTATCATGATGAATCACTTAGTCAGAGGTGACCCTGAATGTCACATGAAATCTGAAAAGGTCCTGGGCTCATATTGCTGTGTTTGCTATTCCAACACCAGTGCATGTATTTGATCCAAACCCACATTGAATGCAAGCAATGTCATCAATATGAACCGTTAATGAGAAGCAAAAATTGCTGCATTTAGAGCTCTAGGGTAGGTTGCAGGCAGGGCTGGACGATTTCCAAGATGACCAAAGCAGGAGTCTACGTCCTAATGGGTGTTGGGGGCTCACAAATATTAGCAAACTTGTTCTAGGTTTAGCAGAAGTAATTTGGTGGCTTTACGTCTACTTGACCTCAGTGCTCTGAGGGTTCCTCTGGGGGGCCCCTAAAAAGTGCCAGCAAGCTTCTTGATAGAGTGCAAGATTCAGAAGCACATTGAAGATCTCCTCTGTTTACACTGATCCTGGAGGCACTTAGCCCTCAGCACTCCCAGGTCAAAGTTTTTAGTAACTCAGGAACATCAATTGGGTTATGAGCTGAACATTAACTCTGTGCCTTCAATCAGCCTCATTCAGTGATGTCAAAACTAACCAGTGACAAGATCTCTAAACAAAAAAAGAAAAAATACTAATTTTAATCGTGTCACTTCCAGGCTGGCCAGAACAGACAAGTATTGTTTACTTGTTATATGAGCAATCTGCCAGCAAGTAAGTGACAGCATGGAAACTAGAGAGAACTTCTCTGCCCTTGTCTAGCAAGTCTGGTCACTGATGAGTTGTTTTTATCATGTGATAGATTGTCAAATTACAGTTTGTATTTATTTTTAAGCGTATGCAATATAAACATTTAAAACAGGCTCTGATGCCTTTTAATTGTAAAGGTCCTCTGCTTTCAGAAAATGTATTGCTTTATTTTAACCATTGGAAAAGCTTGCAATCTGTTAAGAGAAAAGGGAGGATAAGGAAGATGGAAGAGCTTAAAATGTATTGGCTATAAGGGAGAATGCAGGTAGAAGAGCTTACAATCTATTAGGATATAAGGGTGGGTACAGAAGATGCAAGAGCTTAAAATGTATAGGAAAAAGAGTGGGTAATGAAGGTAGAAGAGCTTACAAGCTATTAAGGAAAAAGCGAGGATACAGAGGTAGAGGAGCTTGCAATCTGATAAGATGTATACAGGGAGGAGGGTACAGAAGGTAGAAGCTTACAATTTAGCAATTAACAAGGAACAGTCTGAGGACAGGATTGAAAAAAAAACAAAAAAAACAGTAATGATAAACAAGAACCAAATCACAGGGAATTACTGAATGGAGTGTAAGCAATCTGAGGGCCTTTACTGACCACACATTTTTACATGCACAGCTCACCCCAAGGGACAAATAAGCAAGGAACAGGAAGAACCACAGTAGATTGCAAGACAAAGGACAGCAAAAAGGGTCAACAGGCAGACAGCAGATCCAGGAACAGAAGGAAGAACCACCAACCCAAAGGTTATCTATGATGTACGAAGTGACTAAGGACAATTTCTGAAAAGTGAGCTCACCAAAGTAATATAGGGCCCTGGTCCAGAACCTAACGCCACACTCTTCACCTATAGCAAGCCTCTGCTCAGACTCAGGATGGTAGATTCGCCACCCCTGCGCACAGTTGCCCCCCAGGCCTTCTGTGCACAAGGCATGGCTTCTGGGGAAGTACTGATAGAGGACCAGGAGCCCACAGATAATGCAGTACAAGGGATTTCAGCAGTGGCAAGTCCAGCATACAGAAGTCACAGGTAATTAGTCTACCAGACAAGGTTTTCAAAGATAAAGACGAAGCAGACTCGAGTCACAGACACAAGGTCGGTCCAGGCAGCATACAATTGCAGGGTCATAAACAATCAGAACCAGCAACAGTAAATCAAACAAAAAACCCACTCCAGCAACAAGGCAGTCCAGTTTACCATCAGGCACTAGTGATTGGGAGCAGAGATGCTATAAAGTCCTCGTAGCATGGCGGGACAGGGTGAAGCCAGGGACTAATCTGCTTCTAAAATCCCCTTCAGCTGTGCACAGCCTCAGAGTATGTGCTGGGGATGCAGAGAAGGTACAGCTCAGGTTGGGCAGCTAAGGGGAAACAGGGGATGCTGCTATTTACTTGTTCACCTTGCCGCTGCAAGTCACACCGCTGGACAGAATAAACAGGGCGCCGGCCAGATAAGCATCTCCAACACTACCTGTCATTTAAACCACCTATGTGTGTCGCTGCATTGCATGTAAATCCTCCTAAACTGGTCATATATCTTGGAATCCGATTGAGCAATCTTAAGATCCGCCAGCTATTATGGAGTATGAGATCCTACTTGACTGAGCATTTTAGATACGGCTTCCACTAAATCTAATTGTATAGATCTAAAGAAGATTGAATAGAGACTGCACATTCAGATTCCTCTTCCTAATCCTGTTCATAGTTGTAGGGAAACCCTTAGGTCACTATGAGCAGCAAATACATCTGTTTTGGCTGCAGAACTTCAATCTCCAATGTACTAGAACTGGAGATCAAAAGAACAGGAAGGCACATTATGGTTCAAATTAATTAACAAAGAACATCTTAAAACTAAAATATTAGCTAACAACACAGTTAACTTTCACTTTTTTCCCCTACTTGCAGTGTGTTTATTGAGATAAAACATGGGAAAAGGTGCATGCATTACAAAATTGTAGTATTTGTTCTTTTGCTTTACATTTTTCATTTAAGTTTTAAAGGTTCACATTGACTTTTAGTTCTGATCTCTTCAAAATGCAATAATAATAAATCTGTTCTTTATGCAGCAGCAGAAAGTAGTATTATACGGGATTCTCTGTACTGTCCATCTATCAATCACTCTGATCCAATGGAACGTAGGAGAAATAAAAAGCAAAAGGTACAGTAATATATAAAAATAAGCAAAATGTGCAAAGTAGATTATTTTGAATATACCATCGTATAAAGCAACCTCATCACCAATATCACCTTTTACCTGAAAAGAGTGTTCACACTTACCTGTCCTGCCATTCCACCAATTGTGGTTCTTTTGCTGAGAAATTCCTACCCCCAACACTAGAAATTAAGATCTTCTGTGTACCTCTTAGTGCTCAATGGTTTCCCTTACAGACTTTCCTGCTTTGTGTAAAAAAAAACAAAAAAAAAATATAGGGGTTACTCTACTATTCCAAAATTCTTCTCCCAACTCCTCTTTACATTTACAGGGTGAAGGTAAGGGCAGGCAGCAGTGTCAGAATGTCAAAGTGTCTTTGTTGGAAGATATTTTCAATTCTTGTTACAATACAAAATGTTGATAAAATATAAGATAGTGAATCTCCTTGGCTGGGACATACAGCTTTGTAGAGTAAGGATGAACCTGATTGGATACAAAATAAGTTGATTGTAGAGGATTGGATACAAAATGAGTAAATCAACTCTATACACCCCTGTAATGTCCAGTTGGCTATTATTATTATTATTATTATTA